>NC_079438.1:644671-672171 GCF_903798145.1 Danio aesculapii | reverse complement strand
TGTAATTTTTGTCTCTCATAAAAGCATATTAAGTAAAGATAGACGTATAAAGAGCAGCTATATTTAGACCGATTTGACTTCCGTGTTTACCCTGACTACAGGAAGCATTGAGGGTCAAATGGTTCGCGCTACGCATAAGTAAGATATGCTGGATCCCAAATACTACGTTTTAAAACTATGTACTTTTTTTGTGAAGAAAAAAGTACATACTTCACATCATCCACATTACTTGAAATTAAATATTTACTTGAAATGAAATATTTCCAGCAGCAGGTTAATCCATTCGCAGAGAACTCCTCAGGTCTTTGCAGAATTGTGCAGTTAGAAGTATTGTCGATGACTTTATATAAGTTCACATTGTTGTAGCAGATGAAATATAACATGGCAAATGTGATTTAAATATTTGCCAGTTGGCTAGATATTAATTAACAATCATTAAAACCAGGGGCGATTTTAGGATTTTCATTTTAAGGGGGGCTCAGCTCCTTATGTGAATTTTTTAACAGTAATACACTTAAAAATGTTTGACTATGGTAGGGTTTTATGCTAAACTAGCAGTATTCCACTGTATTGACCAGCTTGACCAGCCCGGTTTTAGCTGGTCATCTCAGACCAGGCTGGAAATAGCTGGAAACCAGCCTTGAAATGGCCAAACTATCTCTAAAACCAGGCTGATCGGCCATCTAAAACCTGCCAACCAGCCTATGCTGCTTTAAGCTGTTTTTCTCCAGCAGGATTCTGTAACATGATCCATAACGGAAAATAAAACACTAAAAATTTAATATGTAGGAGAGTTAGTTTGTTTACTGTGGGGGCATATCACCAACCATCACAGTCCCTATACCAGGGGTGTCAAACTCAAATTCACAGAGGGCCAAAATTAAAAAAAAGAACATTGTCGAGGGCCAGACAAATTTTTATTATTAATTTATTTATGTTTTTATTATCTTTAAGATACAGCAAACTACTGTATTAACCATCTTAATATATTACAATTTTTGCTTAAATACTGAAACCAGAACAGGTTTAAGAAAGGGAGGTTGGATTTGAGTGTGTGCTTCGTAGCAGCTTTGCTAATGAGCGTCAACACAAGAGGTGAGTGTTTTCAGGCTCCGGAATCTGGCGCCAACGCCGTGACGACATCTGGGTGCGGCCAATAGGAGAGAAGCTGATTTTTAGGTCGGACAGAGTTCGTAAGCAGTAAGCCCGCTGCTAAGCTAAGCGATAGAGCAGAGTTTTCTCCGTGGTGTCCCTTTAATAAAGTTTAATACGTAGTGTCGCGGACGGCAGTGCCCCTTCTATCGCTTAGCAGCAGCTAAGCTTAGCTTCCTGCTCCACATCGGGAACTCCTGGCACCGGCTGCTCTCATATGGGCCGCCTGTAGATGTCGTCACAACGTTTTGACGCTCGAATTAAAAATATTTTAAATCGGGAGTCAAACGCCACCCTTGCGCGACGCTCTGCGCCTCAGCACGGACTTGCGCTTTGTCACTGACGTCGCACATACACAATGAATGGCTGCGCTGACGCCACCCAGCGCTTGACGCGTTCAATGTGTAGGCACCTTTAGCGGTACGTGCGCTGTATAACGGGCCGGCGGGCCAGATGTAATACATATTTGAAATCATCTCGCGGGCCAAATATAATTGTAGTGCGGGCCAAAATTGGCCCGTGGGCCTGAGTTTGACATGTCTGCCCTACACTGACTGTTTACATTATACTCACAGTACCAATGCAAGGACTGATGCATTTGTATTACACTCCAGAGAGCCATTTCTGTGCTGACTGTCCGGGATCTGCGTGGAATGAGATGGTTAAGCAAACAGAACTGTTCAGCCTATCAGCTGAGAAGAAGCTAATATGTCTATTCCTTGATGGATAACATGTAACTGATTAATGAATGCAGCTCTATCGCTAAGCTAATCTTAGGCAGGTAAATGCTTCACTGCACAAATGACAAACTACAGGAAAGCACAGTGGAAAATAGCCAGCTCAGCTGCATTTCGTTGATCTTAGAAGGTTGTAAACATGTGTTCCTTAAATGCAACTCTCACAAACTTTAAGTGGACAGGAAGACCCAAATGGGAAGACTCTGTAGGAACGCAGGGTGAGTGACGGCTTGCACTGCAAAGGAAAGATATTAACTGTTAGTCGATTTAATAGTGAAAGATGGATGTGTATTAGGCAGTTATTAATAATAAATAAGTGAATAAATACATGATAAATAATAATAATAAAGACAAGGAGCAAATCAGTCACCTGGTCTGGTGGTCTTGAAGATTAAAGGGATGTAGCTATCATGCTAACTTTGCCAAATCTCAAATTAAACTTTAGTACCTACAGAGTAGTAATGCAATCATGTTTTGTCAGAAAATCTTTAGTTTTGAAATACTTTTAAGACAAAGTTACAGCTTTCACATACTCTTTGGAAAAAACAAGCATCTGGAGGCGTGCTGTGCGGCGGAGCTACATTAAACAAGCAACTTCCACTTAGCGATTGACTACATCCTGTGAGATTGCTGTGAATAAAACAGGGGAACAACTTTGTAATCGCAACCCAATGATGCATACAATTCGCTTATTTCACGCGGCCGCCATTTTGAAGAACCAAAGCGAGGCTGTGGTGGGAAGAAACGCGGAAGTATAGGACCAGCACTGTAAACATTGCAGTGACATGCTGTGGACTACAAACCTCCAGCTGTTGCCGAGATTTCAAAATACAGATATGGTGTAAACATCACTTTAATATCAGTCAGTACGTTTAATTTAAACAATTAAAAGCAATTTAGCATCAAACAACATCACAAGCTCTGTAAGAGTAATATGCTCAAGTGTCCTCCTAGGCTTCAGTTCATGGCAGCAGGTAAACAGAGGGGACGCTTCCCTGCTTCAGCCTATGTAACTTGGTGAGCGATAAACACTGCAGTCCTCTGTAGCACACCCTCGTGTTGTCCCGGTACTGAAGTTTTAAAACAGTCTAATTCCCGCTAAGTTAAAATTGAAGCGCCGCTGAGCGCGGATGACTCGACTGATCTTCACGGCTGCTTCGCGATCCAGTCTCCATGTATCTTGTGTTTGCACTCAGTTTACCGCTCTTCACCCAGTGCAAACACAGATACACGGAGACTGGAGCGCAAGCGCGAAACAGCCATAAGGATCAGTCGAGTCATCAAGCAGATCGCTCGGCTGTGTTTGTGCTCAGTAAACAGCGGAGGGTGAACTGATGACCTTCTCGGCCAATCACAAGCATATCTGTTGAGCACGTGAACACAATGGCCAATCAGCGCTGTTTTAAGAAAGCCATCAACAGTGCTTTAAATGTTAGCGGGAAATTGACAAATTTTCTTTTAATTCAGTATCGTCACAAGTCTAATATAGTGAAAGAATCAGTTCATTAACTTAAGTTTGATAAATGGCATCTAAAAGGTGTGTTTGGGAAAGAAAACGTTAGCTAACTAGTGGCGTTTCCCTTAACTTAGCTGAAAATGAGCTCTGATATCCCTTTATATTTTCACCATTCATTCAGAACGGACCTTCGGGTCACTCAGAAGGCGGTGAAATGATAAATTTGTGTCTCTTTCTATTCGCTGATAAGATATACAGCCAAGTACACAACGTTCTAATGTAACTCCCAACGATACTTCCGGGTTTCTTCCCACCGCAGCCTCGATTTCGCTTTTAAAAATGGCAGCGTGAAATCAGTCTATCACAGCAGCGTGATAAGTCTTGGCCAGTCCCTGCAGTGCACGATCACACCAATGAGATTAGAGCATTCAAGCGCATCAGTGATCAGCTGATCAATTCAAATCTGCACATGGAATGGCTGGCACAGCGCCAGAGAACGATGAGTAAAGAGCAAAACGTATCAGTGTTTTCAATGAAATAGCGTTACATATATTGTAATACATAGATTTATTAACCAAACTGGATGTCACAAGGATGTCTATGGAACACAGCAATAATAATCATAGTGTAACCTTGTGTGTTATTCACAGCGTATCACTGTTTAGAAAACTAGAACATTTACTCTATTCATTCCCCTGTTAAACAGCCACATACATTCATGTGGTTTAGGAGCAGTTGATGAATTGACGTGTTGTAAATCCAGCAGCTGTAATCTCTCCACTGCAGTGCATTAACTACACTGTTCCTATTAACTATGACCTTTTGAAGCTGCTTTGACACAATTTACATTGTAAAAGCGCTATACAAATAAAGGTGAATTCAGGTGTCCTTTTCTCTCAGTGGTACAAAAACCTTTAGTTTAGTTACTTACAAACCTGCGGCTGACAGTAAATATAGCAGGTTTGGTGTCTTGTGTTGCAAAACCAATGACGCTGTGTTGAGATTCCCTCTGATCAAGCGGTGATCAGCAGTGTGTATATGCAAACACTACAGATATGCAAAGATGGTTTACTCCCATTACTGTGAATGGGGGAATAGTCCAACACTAAGTTTGGCCGGCACAGCAAAGTCCCGCTTTCCAGTCAAACAGCCAATCACGAGTCTTTATAGCCACCCGCCTCTGTGGGGTAGGGGTTTGTACAGATTTGCTTGTTTATTAAAAAACACCACTGCAGACCCCATCACATATTGGGTCCTACCAGTGTCATCCTTCAGCCTTGGCTCAGGTCTTGTCTGTTCTTCCACCATGTCCTCTGGTTACTATTGAAACATCCGTAAAGGAGATTCGAGCCATACCAATCATTGCGCAAGCGCAGTAACTGGCGCGAACTGGAAATGATGTGTTTTAAATTGTAATTAGAGCTTAAGAAACAACAGTAATGGTACAGGTCGCTCCAGATTTTGTTGCTGATTTGAAATATGTAATTTAAAGGGCACCTATTTTACCCCTTTTTCAAGATTTAAGAGAAGTCTTTTGTGTCTCCAGGAAGTGTCTGTGAAGTTTCAGCTCAAAATACCCATCAGATTATTTATTATAGCTTTCAGATTGTTAGAACTTTCAGCTCTGGACACATTTTTGTTGCCTGTGCCTTTAATGCAAATGAGCTAGCTCTCCCCGCCCACCGCCTGTCAGAGTGTGTCTCCGTCCCCTGCTGGGTCAGATAAACAGCACAGGGACAGACATGAAGGAAGCAAATCTCACATACTACAGTGTAGTACAACTTTCCCAATGATTGATGAATTTGTTGTGGAGTTAATTCAAGCCTTTCTGCAACGATGAGTCACATACAATGTCGTAACAAAGTTCACACACACAGCGCAGTTTTTGTAAATATGACAGGATACAAGTTAATTTCAACTGCTGTATGGATATCCGTTATGTTAATGTACAAAATAAACCTGATTTAACGACCACAAACCAGGATTGAAGCGTCTTCTTTTATAATTGTACTGACATGCGGCCGTGGTGGTGAATTACATAGCTTTTACTGTCTTTACCTTGCTTTATTACAAACATGCACTGTTTTAAAAATGTTTTAAACTTGTGAAACTCACTCTTGATCACATTTGGTGATGACTGATGATCACAGAGAGCTGAACAGATCTTTTAATCTCAGTTGCTTTGTGCACGTCCTGTCTTGTTGGTCTGATTATACGCGTTACTGCAGGGACATAATAATTAATACGCGGGTGTCAATCAATTCGGTGGGCGGGGAAATCACGCTCCTACGTCACATTGCGGTGGGCCTCAAAATGGGAGGGATTTGGATCCTATTTTGACGTCAGGAAATTAAAAAAAGAGGCTTATTGACTTTATATCACTCTGATATGACTGTGGACACACTATACCCAGGTCCGGAGTGGGACTCCTTTTCAACCCTTGAGTTTCAATTCTTAGACCGGCCCACCTCAGTTCATAACTGACTATATTAAAATAACGTAATTTCCAATTGCGTTTCTAATGACACTATCACGTCTTTTTTAAAGGACACAGCTGCTTTAGATCTTCAAATGTTTTTCATAAATATGAGAACCTTAAAGGGGAGCTAAATCTCCGACACTATTCTTTAAAACATCACAATGTCCTTTCCTGCAATATCTGCATATATATATTCTGTGCAAAATTCTTTATAGATATCCAGTCCTTTGTAACGGTGGTCACACAAAAAATAAAAAGACCCAAACAGTATTATATGTCTAAACACACACACACAAAAAAGAAACTTACTCAGGGGAGGCTCGAACTCGGGTCAGTAGTGTCGCAATGCAACGCACTGGCCACTGGACCACAACGGTGCTGTTTTGCTGGTGTGTTTGGAAGAGAAGATAAGTATTACACTGGCATCTGCAAGACTCTTTTAACCACAGTATTACTTTCTATTGACGGCTGAATCTTTATGTCCCCTTTTAAGATTTCTGATCACGTTATGTCAGATTTATTAACGTAGTGAATCATCTGATTTGCATTGAGCAGGTGTAATATTCATTAATATTAATTATTCGAATTCTTATATTCACTAAGGTGCCGCGGTTTGGGGTTGAATGAGCATTTTGCTCACGGGGCTGCTAGAAAATAAATAAAAAGAGGCAAAATTATGAATAAAAAGAGTGAGGCTATGGTCAAATAAATAAATAAACAGACTGCTGAGAGTGCAAGCAGCTAGGGACACCGGCCCTCGCGGCTAAAAAAAAACGGACTGGCCCACTGGGAATTCCCCCGATCCTCCCGATTAGCCAATCCGGGCCTGACCTACAGACAGTTCTGTCGAAACAGCTCCCAAAAGATGAGTTTCATCATAGGTGCCCTTTAATTGTGAGTTCAATTTTCGAGATTTCAGGGTTCCCCGTTTCTGGAATATGGCCGCAGAGTGAACTCTGTTTGAAAGGGACTTTGGTATACGTCACATTTTGGTAATAATACGGCTCTCGAAAGCGCCTAAAGATATGGATAAGAAATAAACTACTGTCAGTGAACTGTGAAACACTAAAAAAGGGGAGCACTATCACCAGTGCAAGAGACCAGTGATGCACCGTGGCTGTTGATTCACCAATTTTCCAACCGTGGATTGACTAATTTTCTAATATGCTTATGCAATATTCAGATAATTTGAATCTTTATTCTTGCTAGAGTCATTGCTGTTCTCAAATTTAGACTGCTGTGTTTTCCAGACACAATAATTAAACATATTAAATTATCAAGGCAATATTTAAAAAAAAAAAAAAAAAACGAACAAGGCATTCTCTAATTTTGATCTTCACTATATAAACATTTCAGCTCATATGCTATTACAGCAATAACACACAAGCAAGTGTTGTTACAAAAGCACTGCTGTGATCCCACAAGCAGAGTGCTGTAAATAATTACAGCCGTGACCGGTGTAAAACGGTATAAATGTAATATCCTCTGATTTGATGTCTGAAGAGTGTTTGCTTTCATGAGTCACGGACTGAAAATAAACCAAGAGTGTCAAGTGTGTCAAAATAAGTGGAAAAAATACCCGCGTAACGTACATGGACGTGAAAGTGTTAGCTGAATTACTGCATCAGTGGCGTGCCCCTAAAATCTTGATGTGTTGATAATGTTGATATGCCCCCTAGACGTGTTAAAACATTGCCCCGAATGTGGCACGTCAACCCCCTTACTTGATCCGCACAGAAACAGCTGCCCCTGGACATGAGGATAGCTTAAGTTCACCGGACATGAGTTTTCACATGGTAAAATTCCCTTCATGGAAAACGGCTGATTTATTTTAACCTAATGAACTGCATGTGTGGCGTGCTGTTTAGTCTTTAGGGTTTGTCCTCTTATTGAAAGTGCACTTGCTGGCTACATATTTCAACTTTAAACTCAAAAAACGTGCATAGATCATGCATAACAGTTGAAACACATCAATAGGGAATGAAAAGATAAAGTATAGGATCAATTAAACCTATACTATAATACTTTCTGTGGCTTTATTTTGGTGGTCAAAAGGACATCAGCGTGTGGATGTCGAATAGACGTCAAGGTTTTACATCAAATCCATTTGCAACACTGACATGTTTTGATGCCGTTTTGACATGGAACTGCCCACTTCATAACATTAGGGTGCTTTCGCATCTGTGGTTCAGTTCATTTGGTCCGGACCAAAGGCGACAAATGATGCACTGTAGCATTTTCCGCCATCTTTCGGTTCTTTTCACACCACACTGACTGCTTTGGTCCGAACCGATTGAAAAGAACCAAAATGTAATGACAAAATCCACATCTCTCATTGGCCAGATGCTGTTGAACACATATCCTAAACTGCTTTTCGATTGGTCAGAATTAACGTGCGGGAAAGTGCCAATGGAACTCCCGCAAGTAAACAAACCGGCAGACACTAAATATCGCTTTTTACTATGCAGGAACGACTGCGCTGGCTAATAGTATACTATATAGTTTGAATACATTACTTTAGACTATACATTTCGAGAATGAAGCGCGGCTGCAGCTGGAAAACAATGTTTTAATGCATTGCAAACGGCGAAGGCGCATCGCACGTCACTTCAGGAGGAGGCGTGAATTAATTTAGCTAATCTGCGACATGGTCATCTTGCAGAAATATTACCAACGATCTGTCAGGTAATGCTTTCCCCCTCTCTCAGTTTAAAATTGATGGTTAAGCCCTGTCAATAAATATTTCTCCTCCACATTCCATAATACCTAATGCAGCTGGATTAGTCCATAAAGGCCCAGTGTCTTTTGCGGTTGGGTCTGTTTTAGTTCGGATCCTGTTCTCAGCAAGTGTACCGAGACCACCTCTTCAAGGAGCTCTCGATATGCTCGGTATGCTATATTTTGGTGCGCACTTGAGTACGATTGCTATATTCACACCTGCCTAAATGAACCGCACCAAGCGGGAATACGAACTCTAGTGCGATTCAACCGAACTAAATAAGGCAGGGGTGAAAGCACCCTTATTCTACTTCCTTAAGAGTACCAATACCTAAACCTAACTACTATCTTACTAGCTATTAATAAACTTTGAATTACAAATTCATTGAAGTTAATTTAAGAACTGAACATGTCATTGAACATAGAATTTTAAACAAGTCCCTCATGTAACCAGAACACCCATGTTTTACGATTAGGTGCTGTATCTGAGTTTTCGCTTCCTTTTTAGCTCTGTCACGATACAGCAGCATGTCACACAAACACTCCTCTTTCCCTTTATGATTGAATACGCTTCTCATCTTGATGTACTGTCCATCTGACTCATTTGAACCTTTTCCCTGAGGTGGTTTGACATTGTCGTCCTAGTTTCGTCATCAGGTTTGTTGCTCCAATTGGTTCCTGCTTTGACTGTAGTCACGGGAAACACTGCAGGAAAGAGTTTCAAATATTCTGAGACTGCTAAAATTTCATCAGAGGAAGAAATTTTTGTTGCAATGGCCATTAATCAGCTGTTTGGTGAACATGTCTAACCCCTAATTTAAAATTATAGGCCTATTGTGTTCACCTGTACCTTGTGTGTACCTTGTTATAGCTTCATTATCTCATTTATTTATGCCATTTTCGGTTCAGTTCTATGTCTTTCAGTCTGTTTTGTTTTGTAAACCCTACTCTAACCTAATCTAACCTAAGCTAACCCTAACCTCTAACCCTATTAAACTTACGCTAGATTCACATGGGGTGTTGACATCAGTGCTTGCATGATTGTTTTAACAACAGCCAATTACACTGGACCAAAACACAAGTAAAAAAGACAACGAGTCGAGTACACAGACACTGAATTTTTAGCACTTCGCTTAGAGTCCATTGTAACACAGTAAAAAATGCTGCCATTAGAAAAGTTTCAGAAGCCGAAAGGAATTACAAAATGACCTTTGGATTGATCTTTGTTAGAAACTCATGGTGCGGATACAGGAGGAAATTAAATTACCACACAAGCATAGTTAATTCGGCTGATGATTTTCACGTGGGTCATGAGAGAAACACATTCTGGATTCGGATGGCAATAAAGTCACCAAATACACCCTGTGAATGGTCATTGTTCCCCTGAGGAACAATTACTCTCCGAATAGGTCTCAAACGAAAGTCAACATAGGCTTAATCTGAAAACGTAACCCTATATACGTTTCTGGAGATCACGAATTATGTAGCCAGAGGAATATATGGCTGCACTTCATCTTTAAATAGAATGCTAGGGGGTGGTTTGATGCCGTTTCTCTTCTCGCTTACCAGCTGACTGCTTACCACCGTATGGATGGCTTTTCCGCTGTTATCAGTTTTTCCAGTAGCTCGCCATGTATGTCGGCGGACTTGAAGCGCAAAGCGTAGTTGACCGCCACAACAGGGTTCGAGTCCGGTGAAGAACGGGTTCAGAAAGCGTGTAAGACAAAAACAAAAGCTAAAAAATAAATAAACAAGTAAATAACAGGGTGTGAATGTGGTAAAATCTGAAAATGTGGTAAAAATCAGGCGAGGGCTTTTTTTTTTCTGGATTTCATTGTAAAAGGTTGGGTTTAGGGAAGTTGGTCAGTCAGTGCTTTATAAAACACTGTAGGTAGGGTTTAGGGAAGGGGGAGGGATCGGTCAGTTGGCCCGTCAGTAAATAAGTCAGTCGACAGCGGACTCTGCTGGATTTACGCGAGAGAAATTTGAGATCTCAAAAAGCGTACACACCGGCCTATGGTGCATTTTTGAAAACAAAAACTTAGCTCCTGGGATGTAATTTGCTCTCTCCATAAATGTATATAGGGGTTCGTAATTACAATGAGTCTGGGTTGGAGAAAGTTATTGGACAGGAATGTTGTTAGCTTGTTTATTATAAATTTGCAGAAAAAAATATAGGAACTTGAGAGAGCTAAAGAATGGCATACTCTGCATTGCTTGAGGGTCTGACAACTGCATGCCTGAGAGTGGGGTAGATTTAATGTAAATGACAAAAGACTTAAAGCACTGATGTCAAACTCAGTTCCTGTAGGGCCGCGGCTCTGCACTGCTCTGATTTAGCTTTAACCCTAATTAAACTAATTGAGTCCTTCAGGCTTGTTTGAACGCTACAGGTTGGAATCAAACGCTGCAGTCCTGTGGCCCTCCAGGAACTGAGTTTCACACCCCTGACTTACCTGTTTGCCTCATTTCCACAGAGTGGTACAGTTCAGTTCAGTACAGTACAGTTCAGCCCTGATTAGGCTTTTCCACTGCCAACCTTACTTGGTAGGCATTGTATACACTTCGATTGACATCATCCTCACTCAAATGGGCCATGTCTTTTGTGAAATCAAGTTCTTTGTTTTAAAGCTGCAGTATGTAAGTCTGACACCCAATGGTTGAGCTAGGTATTGTACTCCTGGATCAAAACACTTTTTTACTCTGCTCCTCCTCTGACTATCGAGCCTAAACGGTAATTTTAACAGGTAGTTAAAGGGTAGTTTTCTAACTAAAAGTGATTCAACATGTACATTTAATAATGTTAAAGAGGCTTTAAACTTTACCATTTCACTGGAGTGCAGTGAGTGCACTATTCTATGCGGAGAATAACCTCACATTTACTGTCCTGTCCGATAGACGCTGCATTAGAAACACCTAAGTAACACCTAGTAATTGTTTTTTTCTAATTTGCAGCAAAGATGATATCATACATTCATAAACACATATAAATGTTCATACCATTTTTAAAAAACTGAAATATTAAAAACTTGTGAAAAGGGTCCATTAGCAATTCAGTGGTATTGTTTACATTCTGCTCTCCAACATGGACGATTGATGAAGTGTCATAAAAACACTATAAATATGCATAATCTAGACAGTGAATGAGACTGAAACTTTAAAGAGCCCATATTATACATTAAAAAGGGTCATATTTCGGTTTTAAGGGTCTCCAACAACATTCTGATATGCATGAAAGGTCAAAAAACACTTATTATAGTTTTATAATCTGCATTTATTTTTACCTAATTATCCCAGCGACTCCCATATGAATCGTTCAGCGATTCATTTGTTCCCAAACCTCTCCTTAGCGCGAAGCTAATCTGCACTGATTGACAGCCTGTTGTCAGTAAAAAGACAGTAAAATGCCCAGCGTGGTTTGCCAAGCCCCGGGTTCGCCAACATTGGTATAAAATCCGATCGCAGCGGACGCCCGAAACACACTTCATAGTAAAACTAACTCAACAGTGTTATTCAGACACCTTACCACCAAAAACAGTGTAGTCAAACACCAGCATAATGCTCCATTCTTAACTATGATACACATTCAGTATTGATCCACACTGCAGAAAAGCTGAACTATTCTGAACCTTGACCGCTGCACGTGTGTAGGAACAGCTGATGGTGGCCATAGCAACGACAACCGGCAGTGGAACACGAGCTCACAAATGCATTTAAATCCGTAAACAAAGCAGCACGCGGCGCGTTTCAACGTGTCATTAGACGTGATATGAGAATATAGAGTTAACCTGATACACTACAAGCGGTTACAAGTAACAAAACACAATTAAATACATCATCTGCAAGCTAAAGTAAACAAGGAGGCAGCCATTTACTGACACTTATGAAATGTGTCGTGGGCCAGGTCTGATTTCATTAATTATCTTTCATTTTAGAGTTTTTCTCCCTTCTCAGCTGTAGATCATTTCTATTTGCAGTCATTGCTGTGACACCTCTTGCGTGAAGCGTTACATGTTCTCAGGGCTTACCTGTACTCTGCTTTGCACCGAGATCACATCCCCAGCCTGGGGGTTGTAGCGCTCACCAGAGCTCCTCCTCAGCTGCAGCAGGCTGCCTTTGTGCCTAAAAAACTGGCCTTATTTTGCACGCACCCCTGGTGTATTCGTCTCACAAGTCTCATACATCAGTAGTCTTTTCTGATCCTTCCTTTAACAAACGAATGGATCGCCCATTTCCCTCACACTTCCAATAACATCCAGGTAAGCACAGCGTCTGACAGACTCAGGATGATGACTTCAGGATCTGTTTGTATTTGCTGCTGGGTTAGTGGGCGGGGCGGCAGGTTTAAATTTACCCAGGTTTGCACGCGCAACAATTGGGCGGGGCTTATGTTTCCTAGCCACGTCACGCCGAAACGGCTAAAGACTCATTATGAAGACGATTCATTCGAACCACTATGAGTCGACTCTTTTATAGACGAATCAATAGAAACTGTCCACTTTCAGATTTAAGCCTTAGCTGGATATTTCACTTCACTTAGAGCTGTGCTACACACTACATGGAAGGTCATTCTCAAAAACCCATAATCGGGGCTCTTTAAGATGCCATCTTTATTTTTTGACTAAGCAACCCAGGAATTGTGAGAATTTTGAATGTCATAGCCAGTGAAGGATACATTACCCTGCTGAAAAATCCATCTTAAACCAGCCTTGGCTGGTTTAACTGGTTTTAGCTGGTTGACCAGCCTGGTTTTAGAGGGGTTTTGGCCATTTACAGGCTGGTTCCTAGCCATTTTCAGCCTGGTCTTAGCTGGTCAGGCTGGGAAATGGCCAGCCTAATCCAGCTAAAATCAGCTTGACCAGCCTGGTTTAAGCTGGACATAGCTGGTTTTGGCTGGGCTCCCAGCCTGGCTAGGCTTGTCAAGCTGATTTTAGCTGGTTTTAGCTAAGACCAGGCTGGAAATGACTGGAAACTAGCCTGGAAATGGCCAAAACCCCTCTAAAACCAGGTTGGTTGACCAGCTAAAACCAGCAAACCAGCCTAGGCTGGTTTAAGCTGTTTTTTTCAGTAGGGTGATGCCATAAAAATCGATTAGATGAAAGTATCTCAGTACTGACGAAGTGATGGTAGCTTAAGAGTTGTATTTTTAGCCAACCTTTGTATCCATCCTTTAGTTTTCAACCACAGCCAAGAAGAACCCACGAGCAATGATATTAAAATAAAAAGAGAACTTTCCCAAGCGAGTGAAACAAAACCTGTCTTCAAAATGCACACAACAATTATCCACATTAAATGAGTCACTCTTGAGCTCAAGCTATCCTCTCCTCCCTCTTCAGACTGCGAATGTAATGGATCTGATGGCTCTGTTTGTCAGCCATATTAACTGCACTGAACAGCAGCTGTAGCCTCTGACCTCATTTCATGGACAAGAGCGTCATTACGACAGATACATCAACCGTGACCACAACCAATCCTGTTATTGCCTGGTACATTAACACCCTTGCTGGTTGGATCAGAATAGAAATCATGTCACAGCGAGGTAAAACCATATTTCGTACAACGTCAGAATAATTAGGATGTTTATTTTTGAGAGGAAATTATACGAAGTGCTTTATTTCAAGTGGATTCCTAGGAACACTCTAAACCTGTGTCCTAAAATAGAAATATTGTTATTTTAAGAATTGTAAAATAGTGTTTACACTACCTGACTAAAGTCTTGTCGCCTATCCAAGTTTTAGGAACAACAAATAATGACTTCTAGTTGATCATTTGGTATCAGAAGTGGCTTATATGAAAGGCAAAGGCCTCTAGATTACGCTTATTTGACCAAAATAAAATATGATCATGTCTTGCTTTTGAATCATTTCATTACGACAGGAGGGTCTGACTTTGCTGAGACAAAAGTCCTTGGGGGGCTGGCTCCAGGAAGTGATTTCTGGCTGCAATAGTAAATTGGACATTTTTACAGCTGATAAAAACATGTTTACAGCCTGATACAAAAGATGGCTTTGGTTCGTATAGCTATTATTACCCTTCATGACAACTGTGAGGGGGTGAATTTTTTTATAACTCATCCGTTTCCTTTATTTTAGGTTATATTAAGTTTGCATAATTAAGGGCGTGGCCACTTGAGTGACGGCTAGGTCTCGCTGCTCGCTGTCTCGTCACTTCAGCTGATTCTGGCTAATTAGCAGCTGAGCTCGACATATTCATCGTATTTTTCTTTTGGTTAATGTTTCTTTACACAGTCAGCTGCCTTTTGGGATTATTTCCTACAATTATCAGATGATATAGCATGCTGTGTGCTCTTAACTGTGCTCACAAACTGTTTAAGTTGCCTCCATTTCCCAGGTGAGTGAAGTTGTATACTTATATACCATCTCTATACATGTATTTGTTTTATTTAAGATAATTTATAATGTTCTTTAGACCCGTAAAGCACTCCAGAATCTGACAGATTGATTAGCTAGACTCTAGAACAGTCATCTGAAGCGTTATCATACAGTGTTGTGCCTGGAGTTAATCAGTAGCCCTGCATTTACTAACACAGACTATATCTAAAGTGTTTGGAAGTAATTCAGGTTTTCCTCCTGTAGAAAAACATCATAAAAACAATGTTTAGTGGCTCAATGTGTTACAACTGTGTTTTTAAAAGTCTAAACAATTTATTAATATAGTGTACAGCCAAGCACATGTGGTCAGAACACAAACGAGTCGCAGGTAATAAAGTATCAAGCGTTTCTCCCAAAGTAAAGTCTGTCTGCCAGGTCCAAGCAAAATGCCAGCAGCTGTCTGTAGCTCCGCTCACTCTCCGCCTCTTCGCCCTTGTTTGGTATCCCGCCGTGGGTGCGATGACGCGCGAACAAAATGGCGACGGTTGGCCGCGCCTACTTAGCTTCTTTTGCAGTGTTCAAAAACCTATGGGTGGTGGCCTCTACTTTTTACTAAGTGTCTAAAATTTATAGTAAGATGTCCAATTTTCATAAACAAGCCTTGAATACATGGAAACTGATTTATAAGCATAACTTTCCCCCCACTTATGTATTATCTGGAACAATCAGTATATTTTATTCAAAAACAAGTCCATATTTTGGAATGATTATGTTAAAAAAGGATTAATTTTTGTCACAGACTTATTAAATCATGTAGGAGGTTTATATAATTACAATGAATTTAATAACACTTTTGGTTTAAACATTACTTTGAATGAGTACAAAAAATATGTTCATTGAATCTCCCCAAAATTACTTATTAAAACAGCAGAAATATATAACCATGTATCTGGTTCTCTTCCAGAGCTTACTGTTAAGGGCCTTTCTATCATGGATAATAAATGTAATAACTATTATATCAGGAAAATCCCTAAAATGCAGATTAAAGTGTTCCTCCAATAGCAATGGTGAAATGGAAACAAGCATTCCCTTCATTCTTCTTTTTGGACAAATATTACAAAATACATCATTCCTAATAAAGTAAAAGAACCTAATATTAAAATATTACACAGATATTATCCATGCGATGATTTTATTAGTAGGTTTAAGGAAGGTTTTTCACCCTTGTGTTGTTTTGGTCAAATGGAAATGGAAACAATTCTTCATTTATTTTTCAGTCGCAGTTACACAAAACGGTTTTGGTCCCAAGTTTCCTTACTACGTTTTGAAGTGCTTTATAAATGTATCAATGTAACTAATAACATGGTTTTATTTATGGATTGCACCTCTGGATTATTGGAAATGGACAAAATAACAAAAAGTCTTATTTTATTTGGAAAGTATCACATCCACAAAACAAAATGTATGCTGACTGTACCAAATTGTAAACTATTCTTCATTGATCTAAAAAAAATTATGATTTACTCACTTCCCTACTAAAAAAAACAGCTTAAACCAGCCTAAGCTGGTTAGGCTGGTTGACCAGGCTGGTTTTAGAGGGGTTTTGGCCACTTCCAGGCTGGTTTCCAGCCATTTCCAGCCTGGTCTTGACTGGTCAGGCTGGAAAATGACCAGCTAAAACCAGCTTGACCATCCTGGTTTAAGCTGGACATAGCTGGTTTTGGCTGGGCTCCCAGCCTGGCTAAGCTGGTTTTAGCTGTTCATTTCCCAGCCCAGCTAAGACAAGGCTGGAAATGGCTGAAAACCAGATTGGAAGTGGCCAAAACCCCTCTAAAACTAGCCTGGTCAACCAGCTAAAACCAGCCATTAAGCTGATTTTTTAGTAGGGTTCTATACAGAGTAATACCAAAGCTATTAAGACATCCCAACTGCTGAAAAAATACTTAATGTACATGATTAATTATTGTTGTTAATTCCCTTTGTATAATTCTGTACTCCCCTGTTTAATTAATAAAAAAGAAATATAAGAAACCTATGGGGGACGTCCCGGATACTACGTCCATATCACAGTCTATGGTCTGACTCCATCATGAGCTTGGAGGACTGCATCCATACATCTCTGCAATGACTCAAATCACTGAAAGTCATCTGGAATGGCAAAGAAAGCGTTCTTGCAGGACTCCCAGAGTTCATCAAGATGAAGCATGCGGGTCCAATGACTACACAGAACTTTATCATGCACATGACATTCATTTTATCATCACAGCTGCCAGTCTTGTAAACGGGGAAAGGGGAGACTTTTATTAACCTCGCTGGCCATCCCTCATTGCTGATAATGCATCTGTCGTTATGTGAAACGCCACCGACCTGTGTTTTTCTGTTTGATTGTTTCATGTGCACCGCACCAGGCCCGTCCACGTTTATACATCTCATCTATTTCTGGCTCTGTGACATCTTTTCATTAGGGTAGCCATAGAACAGGTTTGCCTGGACGTTCGCCATCAGAGAGACGTGGGAAATGACATGTTGATGACGACAGAAATGCTTTAGAGTTGGCTAGATGTAAAGTGAAATGGGTCAAAAGGCATTTTTCATAGGTACATTTAGCATCTGCAGCACTTCTAGAGTAAGAGATATATCTGCATTCATATATAGCAAAATAAACAAGAGCAAATAACCCTACTGAAAAAAAAACAGCTTAAACCAGCCTAGGCTGGTTGGCTGGTTTTAGCTGGTTGACCAGGCTGGTTTTAGAGGGGTTTTGGCCATTTCCAGGCTGGTTTACAGCCATTTCCACCCTGGTCTTAGGTGGTCAGGCTGGGAGATGACCAGCTAAAACCAGCTTGACCAGCCTAGCCAGGCTGGGAGCTCAGCCAAAACCAGCTATGTCCAGCTTAAACCAGGCTGGTCAAGCTGGTTTTAGCTGGTCATTTTCCAGCCTGACCAGCTAAGACCTGGCTGGAAATGGCTGGAAACCAACCTGGAAATGGCCAAAACCCCTCTAAAACCAGGCTGGTCAACCAGCTAAAACCAGCCAACCAGCCTAGGCTGGTTTAAGCTGGATTTTTCAGCAAATAAATGTGACACAATCAGATAATACAGTATAATAAAAAGGAATTTAGATTTCGTCGTTAATTTCACTGTGTGTGGATTTAGAAAATATTCCAAGTAGGTTTTGAATGCTGAATAAATAATCTGTGTTACATTCTTGCTAGTGTCACGCTGGTAGACAAGGAAGGCAGAGATGGTTATCTTTACTCAAGTTTTATCCAAAACAAAGTCACTACCCTGCTGAAAAATCCAGCTTAAACCAGCCTAGA
Source organism: Danio aesculapii (assembly GCF_903798145.1). NCBI lineage: Eukaryota > Metazoa > Chordata > Actinopteri > Cypriniformes > Danionidae > Danio > Danio aesculapii. Next base: position 653,977 of record NC_079438.1, on the reverse strand, counting down.
CTGGTTGGCTGGTTTTAGCTGGTTGATCAGCATGGTTTTAGAGGGGTTTCCAGCCATTTCCAGTCTGGTCTTAGCTGGTCAGGCTGGAAAATGACCAGCTAAAACCAGATTGACTTAGCTGGACATAGCTGGATTTAGCTGGGCTCCCAGCCTGGTTAAGCTGGTCAAGCTGGTCATTTTCCAGCCTGACCAGCTAAGACCAGGCTGGAAATAGCTGGAAACCAGCCTGGAAATGGCCAAACCCCCTCTAAAACCAGGCTGGTCAACCAGCTAAAACCAGCCAACCAGCCTAGGCTGGTTTAAGCTGTTTTTTCAGTAGGGAAATCACAAAGGGAATTCAAAGAGTTGATATATATGCTGTTGTGATCTTCATTCACAGCAATAGAAGTGTCAACAGTAGATGTTATCGATCTTACTTGCAGTTCGCTCTCAGGAGACACAGCAGGTGAGTATACAGACACACAGTTCATCTAGTAGCTGATCTTCTGGTAAACACTACACAAGTGTAAGCATTCCTCTAGATCTGTGAGAAGGATCAGTAAGCATGCAATGGTCATCCGTTGATGAGTATACAAGCACACAGTTCATCAGAGTGATAGCAGATCTAATGGTAAACATCAGATAGGAATAATCACTTCCCTTGATCAGTATTAAAGACTCATAAGGAACATCCATTGAAGAAGGGGAGAAGACGAAAGAGCAAATGTGAAGACAACCATCTGACTTCAATACCGCCCAAGACTGATAGGAGAAGGTGGGCTTTTATATTGTCCTTAATGAGGAACAGGTGCTGGTGATTGGAGAGGAGAGTATGAATGAGCCGTGGGTCTAACTCTCATTAGATTATAAGTAGACTGTTAGGTTGGGGTTAGTGTAAGTTGACATGTACTTGCAAAGTTACTTATAGTCAGTTAAGCGTCTGTTGAAGGAGCAGTATCTGCAGATATTAAGCAGACAGTCTAACACTCAGCTTGACCATCAAAATGAAGGGCCCTATCATACACCTGGCGCAACGCGGTGCAATTGTTGTTTGCTAGTTTCAGCTTGACGCAAGTGTAGTTTTGACGTGTTGCACCACGTTGTTTAAATAGCAAATGCATTTGCTCTCATGTGTGTGCCCATAGGCGTTCTGGTCTATAAAGGAGGCGTGTTAAGGCGCATTGCTGGCGCGTTGCTATTTTCAGGAACTAAAATAGTTTGTTTAATAGACCAGCTTAGAGGAGGTCTAAAGTCCAGCGCAAAACGCATTAGTTGTGCACCTCGCTTACACACTGCTTAATACACACAGGATGTAAAGCAATACACAAATATCTTTACAAACGAAAAATAATTAAATTGTTCGTATCACACAAAATCTGCAGAAACTCACGTCTGGTCCAAGCCCCTCCCCTGAAGAATTGTGATTCTAAAGCGATCACTGATTGGCTCCTGTACTAGAAGGTGGGCTTTAGTCACCATATAGCAATCTCTGATTGGCTACTGTACTAGAAGGCAGGCTTTATTCACCATATCGCTGATTGGCTACTGTACTAGAAGGCGGGTTTTATTCACCCTATATTGATCGCTGATTGGCTACTGTACTAGAAGGCGGGCTTTATTCACCATATAGCGATCGCTGATTGGCTACTGTACTAGAAGGTGGGCTTTAGTCACCATATAGCAATCTCTGATTGGCTACTGTACTAGAAGGCGGGCTTTACTCACCATATAGCGATCGCTGATTGGCTACTGTACTAGAAGGCAGGCTTTATTCACCATATCGCTGATTGGCTACTGTACTAGAAGGCGGGTTTTATTCACCCTATATTGATCGCTGATTGGCTACTGTACTAGAAGGCGGGCTTTATTCACCATATAGCGATCGCTGATTGGCTACTGTACTAGAAGGCGGGCTTTATTCACCATATAGCAATCTCTGATTGGCTACTGTACTAGAAGGTGGGCTTTATTCACCATATAGTGATCGCTGATTGGCTACTGTACTAGAAGGCGGGTTTTATTTACCATATAGTGATCGTTGATTGGCTACTGTACTAGAAGGCGGGTTTTATTCACCCTATATCGATCACTGATTGGCTACTGTACTAGAAGGCGGGCTTTATTTACCATATAGTGATCGTTGATTGGCTACTGTACTAGAAGGCGGGTTTTATTCACCCTATATCGATCACTGATTGGCTACTGTACTAGAAGGCGGCTTTTATTCACCATATAGCGATCGCTGATAAGCTACTGTACTAGAAGGCGGGCTTTATTCTCCATGTAGCGATCGCTGATTGGCTACTGTACTAGAAGGCAGGCTTTATTCACCATATATCGATCGCTGATTGGCTCCTGTACTAGAAGGCGGGCTTTATTCACCATATAGCGATCGCTGATTGGCTCCTGTACTAGAAGGCGGGCTTTATTCACCATATAGCGATCTCTGATTGGCTACTGTACTAGAAGGCGGGCTTTATTCACCATATAGCAATCTCTGATTGGCTACTGTACTAGAAGGCGGGCTTTATTCACCATATAGCGATCGGTGATTGGCTACTGTACTAGAAGGCGGGCTTTATTCACCATATAGCGATCGCTGATTGGCTACTGTACTAGAAGGCGGGTTTTATTCACCATATAGCGATCGCTGATTGGCTCCTGTACTAGAAGGTGGGTTTTATTCACCATATATCGATCGGTGATTGGCTACTGTACTAGAAGGTGGGCTTTATTCACCATATAGCGATCGCTGATTGGCTCCTGTACTAAAAGGCGGGCTTTATTCACCATATAGCGATCGCTGATTGGCTCCTGTACTAGAAGGCAGGCTTTATTCATCATATAGCGATCTCTGATTGGCTACTGTACTAGAAGGCGGGCTTTATTCACCATATAGCGATCGCTGATTGAATAATGTACTAGAAGGCGGGTTTTATTCACCATATAGCGATCGCTGATCAGTAATTAGTCTACCGAAATGTGTATATTCCATACAAAATATAAAGCTGATCAGTCAGTTCTTGTCACGTCCCTCACAGTGTGTTTGGGGCATTCTGAAGGTGTTTTCAACTGCGGGTGCCTGGAAGGCGTGAGCACTTCCAATACGCCACGTGCCTCAATTGGAAATAACGAACTTGTGCGTGGAAAAGACGCGACATGTAAACGCATCGTTTACAATCTCCCGCAGTTGATCTTTATGCACATGATTCACCTGATTTGTTGACAAAAAGGTTGTGGATCCATTCCTTGGCAGTCCGTGGGTCCTTCACTGGACCTGTTCCCCTTCACAAAGAAACTTTCCAAAGACGTCTCTTTCTTACTCATTTTGCTAGCTTGTGGGTTACATTTTTGCACTCATGTAATCGAGATACCAAGAGAATATGGTCATTTGTTATAATAATAAATAAAATAAAAAATACATAAAATAGAAATAATTAAAGATTTCCTGTGTTTCCTGGTACCAACTGATCCATGGACCGGTACTGGTGCGCAGCCTGAGGGTTGGAGACCACTGCTCTAGAGCCCTCCTCTATAAATATATAATCTCACACAGCATTGTTGAGGCAAAATCAGCATAATACTTTTTTTTTCAGCTTGTACTGCAGAGCCCATGAGACGCAGGGAATCATCAGATGGGTCAGAGGTCGATAATGAGCTAGTATGGTACAAAAAATTGACTGAATATAATAGCTTTCAGTAATCAGCCTATACAAGCACTTGATCATTGTGTGCATTAACTTGTGTGAGCATGTCTGTGTGTGCATATCGGTTTATTTCATTAAGAACATTATAAAATAGTAGTGTTGTGAGATATTATATAATTTGCAATAATAGATTCAGTGTGAATATATATATATATATATATATATATATATATATATATATATATACCCAACGGCCACTTTATTAGGTACACCTGTCCAACTGCTTGTCAATGCAACTTTCTAATTAGCCAATCACATGGCAGCAACTCAGCGCATTTAGGCATGTAGACATGGTCAGGACGATCTGCTGCAGTTCAAAGTGAGCATCAGAATGGGGAAGAAAGGGGATTTAAGGGACTTTGAACGTGACATGGTTGTTGGCGCCAGATGGGCTGGTCTGAGTATTTCAGAAACTGCTGATCTACAGAATTCTGCGTAAATAATTCTCATAATGTTTCACACATTATTATATTATAATTAATGTTATGATCAGTTATTTCTTGTGTAATTCTCGTCTTTCATCATAGATTTATGAATGCAAAGTTCCAAATAACAGTATTTAATTGTAATAAATCTCTTTTGCAACGTTGGATTGTTTAAAACACTCATTTATTAGTGTCCATCAGTTTTTTCTAGGGGCTAAATATCATTATACTGAAGGATAGACACACATATAGATGAATTTTGTACTGTATAGCTTTGAAATTTGACCATTGAGACATTAAGCAAAGGTGTTTTTTTCAAAATCGCTTTTCTTTTATTATAAAAAACTCAAAACAACATATCAGTTCTTCAGTATTCATGTACTTTTGTATTATACATTTTATTCATATGCCATAATGTTAATAATGTGTTGCAACACACTACGTGAGCCTTATCTTCATGCAAGATTTACAGTACCGCTAAATGTAAATGCTGCAAACAGCCGTTTACACCAAAAGGCACTGGTTTCCATTTACACACGGGGGAAAAGATCACATTTTTAGACGTATCATACATATTCTGTTTATTCTTCTGCATTTTGCGCCGTGAACTAGAGCGGCAGATAAACAGGCGACTGCAGCAGGTCTCTCTTTCCGTAAGTGTTGGATCCTACGTTGGTGGGTGCGTAGACTGTGCCGATGGTGTTGCTGGACCTGATGAGAAAGTCTGCTAATCTCTGAGTCACGCAGGTGGCTGTGTTGCACTTCCTCTTTTCCATGTGATGACTGTGGGGTGGTTCAGAAGAGCGTTAGTCATGATCCAGTCAAGTCACATTTATTTACATTACATTTTCAGTAATGCATCCAATTAGCCTAACAAACTGGAAAAGTTTTACCAACGAGTTCTGTCTAAATTGATTTGAAATACATTACTCTGGGTACGTTTCGTTGCACGTTTCAGATGACACATCCACTAGATGTTTTGTCAACACTGTATATTTTGTTGTATGTTTCAGATACACATCCTTAGAGAGAGGTTTATGGGGCGGCATGTGTCAAGATATTTGATTGATGACGGCCACGCCCCTTTTAGGCGGGACTTCCGGTTTAGGCCCCGCCCCTTTTTTAATATACATTTAATAATTCCGGTAATTAGATTCTTATCAGTTTAATTAAAATAATAATTCCGGTAATTAGATTCTTATCAGTTTAATTAAATGAATAATTCCGGTAATTAAATTATAATTCCGGTAATTAAATAATAATGCCGGTATTTATATTCTTATCAGTTTAATTAAATTATTATTAATTCCTGTAATTAATTCTTAATTGTAATATTAATTAAAAAATAGATATTATAATATTATTAATTAGATTTTAATCAAATGAAATAAAATATATCAACCGTTATTAAAACCATATTTTAATTATTGTACTACATTAAATTATATTTTAATTATTGTACTACATTATATTATATTTTAATTATTGTACTACATTATATTATATTTTAATTATTGTACTACATTATATTATATTTTAATTATTGTACTACATTATATTATATTTTAATTATTGTAATACATTATATTATATTTTAATTATTGTAATACATTATATTATATTTTAATTATTGCAATAAACTATTATAATTATATACTATTATACACTATTATGTTATACTAATATATTATATTATATTTTAATATAATTAATAAACTATTAGTATCTCCCATGTGGTCTTGCCTGCGCTCTGGTATGACCATACTGGCTCTGTGTGTGTGTGTGTGTGTGTGTCTCTGGCATTATTATTTAATTATCCTCGTTTTACACGTCTTCTATGTTAAAGTGGTACAGATCATCAAGTGAGCCACTGAGCTAAAACCTTCCCTAAACACAATCAATAGTGTTTAAAAGCAAAAGTGCACTGCGACCGTCATTTTACCTTGATTTTACATCGCTTTTATCTCTTTTGTGGAACTCTGCTTCACCAGACTCAAGTACAACACTGTACAATGTGAGCTGCCAAGCAAGCTGAGCGCGACAGAAAAGTTGTCCATATGGAGACAGATAGGTGAGGTAAACAAAATTGATTACAAATCATAGACACTGTTAAGTTGTGCAAACAAACTGAATGGAATTAATATTTATTTGTTGATATGTCCGTGTAAACAGGGGCGTAGCAACCGGGGGGACCCATCCCCCTCACTTTTAGAGACAGACCATTTAGAAATGGGTGATTATTAATTATATGAACGTATGATCTCATACAGCCGTCCCCTCACTTTTAAAATGTCCACTACGCCCCTGCGTGTAAATATCATTAGTGTGACAATGAACAAAAGTTGTTAGCATCATACCTCATAGTGTTCATTTTACCTTGAAAGTGCAGTCAAATATATGCTTAAGTCCCTTTTAGTGATTTCAAAGTAGGGATGCAACACATTTTCATACACCAAAATCGGCTGAAATGGCCGAAAAGGTAAAATATTTACCACAATATGTTCACTGTGTTAGTTTTTACTTTCCTCTAATCCTTAGTAACTGCATGATGTGAAGTGGCTTTCACACCGGACGTGGAAAGCACTGCACTATGAAACCCATTCATTTAATTGCACATGCAAAAGCCGGTTTGTTGCTGTATTGAACAATATTGTGCGAGTATTGTGCACCATGGTCAAAATAGCTCAATATTCCCAACAGTCTCATTCTGAAAATATACATTTATATACTATATACGTTTCTGGAGAGCGGCAAATACATCCCGGGATGTACGTTTTTGTTTTTGCAAATGCATCAGAGGCCTCTGCGTATGCTTTTTTAGATCTCAAATTTCTCTCGCGAGTGCTGTTCTCACATTAATCCACCAGAGGCCGCTGTCGACCGACTGACCAATCGATTGACCCACCCTCCTCCTTTCTTAAACCCAACCGACAGTGTTTTCAAAAGCACCGATTGACCAGCGCCCACTCACCACCCTAAACCCAACCGACAATTTTAAAAAGCAATCCAGAAAAAGAAAAGCCCTCGCCTGATTTTTACCACGTTTTCAGATTTTACCACATTCTCACCCTGTTATTAACTTGTTTATTTTACTTTTTGGCTTCTGTTTTTGTTTTATCCATTTTCTGGGACCGTTACTAACCGCACTCGAACCCCATCGTCACCGTCAACTCCTTTCTGCGTCTCAAGTGCGCCAATGTACATGGCGAGCCACTGGACAAAATGGTAACAGTGGGAGAGCCGTCCATACAGACGTAAGCGGTCAGCTGGTGAGCGTGAAAAGGAACGGCATCGTTTTATAGTCGTTTCATAGAGTTCGTTTTTAAAGACGAATGCAGCCATACGTACTTCTGGCTACATAATTCAGGATCTCCAGAAATGTATAAAGGGCTATGTTTTTAGAATGAGCCAATGTTGAATATTCCACTTCCATTCAGTTCATGATATCGTAAACTGATCTATGAATAACCCACACATGCTCACCAGAAAAAGTAAAGTACACTTAAATAATCAACCCAGGCTCATTCCGAAAACGTAGTCCCGAGGACGTTTTTGGAGACCGCGAAATACGTCCCGGGAGGTACGTATTTTTGCAGTTTTTGGTTTTCGCGAATCCGCGAGAGGCCGCTGTGTGTGCCTTTTTGGCTTCTCGGACGTCTCCTGCGAGTGCCATTCGCGCCCGTGCTTTTCTTGCGTGAACCCACCAGAGGCCGCTATCGAACGAACGTCTGTCTGTCCGACTAGCTGAATGATGAACTGGGCGACCAGCCAATCGGTCGGCCGATCCACCCTCCTCCTTCCGAACCCAACCAATTTTACCGATCGACCCGCCCGCCCTAAACCCAACCAACGATTTACAAAAGCCGCCTGGAAAAAGAAAAGCCCTCGTCTGTTTTTTTTTTTTTTACGACGTTTTCGGATTTTACCACATTCTCACCCTGTTATGAACCTCTTCACTTTATTTCTTGGATTCTGTTTTAGTCTTACCTGATTTCTGGAACCGCTCTTTCCCGGACTCGAACCCTGTCCTCATGGTCAGATCCTTTCTGCGTCTCGAGTCCGCCGACGCACAGGACGAGCTAACCGGACAAACTGGTTGCGGCGGGAAAGCCCTCCACACGAAGTTAAGCGGTCAGCCGGTGAGCGCTAAAAGGAACGGCGTCATACCGCCCCGCAGCGTTCGCTTAAAAAACGAAATGCAGCCATGCGTACCTCCGGCTACATAATTCGCGGTCTCCAGAAACGTCCTTGGGACTACATTTTCGGAATGAGCCTGGGTTGCAAATAATGGGCTGACAGGGCGTTTTGTTCATGTTGCTTGCAATATAGCAACTATACTAGTAGCCGTGCTCTCACATCAATGCTGGTAAAATGACGCCTCTCAACTTGTCAAAAACTTTTCCTTAATTTATTGGCTTATGTTTTGTAGAAGACATCTTAATGTCATCTCCGCATGACACAATTACAATGGCCTCATGGCAACCATGTTTATGACAGGTTTATGACAAGTTATGTTGTTATGGTAAAGTCAATTTGTCATGACAAATACAATCATTATTCAACTTAACTTATTATATTAAGTAAACTGGCTCAGTGGTTAGCACAGCAAGAAGGTTGCTGGTTCGAGTCCCAGCTAGGCCAGTTGGCATTTCTGTGTGGAGTTTGCATGTTCTCCCCGTGTTGGTGTGGGTTTCCTCCGGGTGCTCCGATTTCCCCCACAGTCCAAACACATGCGCTATAGGGGAATTGAATAGACTAAATTGGCCGTAGTGTATGAGTGTGTGTGTTAATGAGTGTGTATGGGTGTTTTCCAGTACTGGGTTGCGGCTGGAAGGGCATCCGCTGTGTAAAACATATGCTAGATAAGGTTGCGGTTCATTCCGCTGTGGCGACCCCGTGTCAATAAAGCAAACCTGCCAACACTTCCGTTTTTTTCCGGAAGTCTCCCGTATTTCTGACCCATCAGCCTCCCGTTTTGTTATTTCTCCGGAAAAAGTACTGTAATTTAATACTCCCCCCAGCCCTCAGCTTTTTGGTACAGTCTGTGACACCCCCGGATCGCCAAGTTTGGTATAGCATCTGATCGTAGCCGCTGCCAGCAACCCGCTCTATAGTACAGTTACTAACCCGGTTCTCAGCAGTGTTATTCAGACACCTCACCCTCAAACACCCCAGCCTCCCGGATTTTCAGAGAC
>NC_079438.1:629671-639671 GCF_903798145.1 Danio aesculapii | reverse complement strand
ATTATTTAAAATAAATTAATAATAGAATAATAATTTGTGAATTAATTTTAATAACAACAATAACAATAATCATAATAATCACGCGTCGCGATGGCGCAGTAGGTAGTGCTGTCGCCTCACAGCAAGAAGGTCGCTAGTTCGAGTCTCGAGTTTGCATGTTCTCCCCGTGTTCGCATGGGTTTCCTCCGGGTCCAGTTTCCCGCACAGTCCAAAGACATGTGATACAGGTGAATTGGGTAGGCTAAATTGTCCGTAGCGTATGAATGTAAATGGATGCTTCCCAGTGATGGGTTGCGGCTGGAAGGGCATCCGCTGCATAAAAACGTGCTGGATAATCTGGGCAACCCCGGATTAGTAAAGGGACTAAGCCGAAAAGAAAATGAATGAAATGAATAATAATAATAATTATCATTATGATTATTTTGATTATTATTATTATTAAGAATATTTTTAACCACTAATTATTACTAATAATTATTATTAAATATATATATATATATATATATATATATATATATATATATATATATATATATATAATAATTGTATAACAATAAATATAGAATAAAAACTATACATAATTTTTTACAGACGATGTTGCATTACACTTTACAAGAAAATGCTAATTCTATTTTACAATTTTACATTTGCTAATAATCAAATAAACATTTAATAACAATAATAATTGTCCACGCCAGTTCTTAATTTACTAAGTAATTCTATTCTATCTCATTATATTTTTTTCACTACACAATTTTTTTTGTAAGAACACCGAAGTACTGACAAAAACTCAAATTTCTCAAGAGTCAAGTAAAATAAAATCGTCTTTTCTAATTTGAGAACTAATTTTAGAAAGGAAAACATTCAACAGGATAGTTAAAACGATCAAAAGAACCACCTCTGAACTAAAAACAAAGTCAATAGACTGACTCTGAGCCTACTGATACCATAGGAAAACAAGAAAGGAAGTTTGCAGATGTTTTATTGAAGGGTGTAAAAAAGTACTCACCTTCAGCGGTGTCAGTCCAGCCCACAGCAGCTTCAGGAGATGCAGACGTTCTCTGGTTTTTCCACACAAGCGCTCTCTCCAGCTGCTGTTATAGGCTCCAGCCCTCCGCCACAGTGACATCATCACACTCCTCCAAATATAGACCTCCATTTCCAGGCTGGATGGAGAGCTGGAGGAACAGAAACTCAATGTGAGGGTCAAAAGCAGCGCTGACGTTGGTTGTGACGTTGATCGTGGATGGACATCAGCGGCGTTCTTCACGACACGTCATTTTTCAAGTTTGAGTCAAGCTTTGAGTCAAAACGACAGAAAATAAGTACTTTTTACATTCTCGTGAAGAAAACAAGACTTCTTTTTAAGTTTAGAACCTGTTTTTTACAACCCAGCCTCATTCTGAAAACGTACCACTGTATACATTTCTGGAGAGCGGCAAATCCATCCCAGGAGAGATGTATTTTTAGCTGTTTTTGTGTTCGCGAATCCACCAGAGGTCGCTGTGTGTGCTTTTTCAAATCTCAAATTTCCAACGCAGGCTCATTCTGAAAACGTAGTCCCGTGGATGTTTTGGGAGACTGCAAAATACATCCCGGGAGGTACGTATGGCTGCAGTTTTTGTTTTCGCAAATCTGCGAGAGGGTGCTGTGTAAGCTTTTTCGTATCTCGAATGTCTCTCAGGAGCGCTGTCGCTCCCGCGCTGTTCTCACGTAAACCCACCAGAGGCCGCTGTCGAACGACCATCCGTCTGACTGACTGATTGACTGGGCGACCGGCCAATCGACTGACCCACCCTCCTCCTTCTCTGAACCCAACCAATTTTACCGATTGACCCGCCTGCCCACTTACTTCCCTAAACCCAACCGACGATTTACAAAAGCCGTCTAGAAAAAGAAAAGCCCTCGTCTGATTTTTACCACGTTTTTAGATTTTCACCGCATTTTCAACCCTGTTGTTCACTTGCTCATTTTATTTTTTGGATTCTGCTTTTTTCTTACCTGATTTCTGGAATCGCTCTTCCCCGGATTCGAACCCGGTGGCTGTTACGGTCAACTCCTCTCTTCGTCTCAAGTCCGCTGAGGTACACGACAAGCAAACTGGACGAACTGGTTGCGGCGGGAAACCCTCCACACGGAGGTAATCGGTCAGCCGGTAAGCGGCAAAAGGAAGTGTCACACCGCCCCCGCAGTGTTCGCTTAAACTAAATGCAGCCATATGTACTTCCCAGAATGTATTTCGCATTTTCCAGAAACGTCCACAGGACTAGGTTTTCAGAATGAGCTTGGGTTGCAAGTTTCTCTCGTGAGTGCCATTCGCGACTGCTGTTCTCACGTAAATCCACCAGAGGCCGCTGTCGACTGACTTACCCACCCTCCTCATTCCCTCAACCCAACCCTTAGTGTTTTCAAATGCACCGATTGACCCTAACTGGACAAACTGGTAACAGCGGGAAAGCCGTCCATACGGAGGTAAGCCGTCAGCGAGAAAAGGAAAAGCATCATATCGTCGTTTTAAAGATGAAATGCAGCCACATGTACTTCTAACTACATAATTCGCGATCTCCAGAAATGTATATAGGGCTATGTTTTCAGAATGAGCTTTCAGAAATACGCTTTAATAACAATTAAGCCTTCCTCCGCCCAACTTCCACTCTAAATTGCGTGTTCTAGAAAAAGAAAAGCCCTCATCTGATTTTTACCACGTTTTTGGATTTTCACCGCATTCTCAACCCTGTTGTTCACTTGCTCATTTTATTTTTTGGATTCTGCTTTTTTCTTACCTGATTTCTGGAATCGCTCTTCCCCGGATTCGAACCCGGTGGCTGTTACGGTCAACTCCTCTCTTCGTCTCAAGTCCGCTGAGGTACACGACAAGCAAACTGGACGAACTGGTTGCGGCGGGAAACCCTCCACACGGAGGTAATCGGTCAGCCGGTAAGCGGCAAAAGGAAGTGTCACACCGCCCCCGCAGTGTTCGCTTAAACTAAATGCAGCCATATGTACTTCCCAGAATGTATTTCGCATTTTCCAGAAACGTCCACAGGACTAGGTTTTCAGAATGAGCTTGGGTTGCAAGTTTCTCTCGTGAGTGCCATTCGCGACTGCTGTTCTCACGTAAATCCACCAGAGGCCGCTGTCGACTGACTTACCCACCCTCCTCATTCCCTCAACCCAACCCTTAGTGTTTTCAAATGCACCGATTGACCCTAACTGGACAAACTGGTAACAGCGGGAAAGCCGTCCATACGGAGGTAAGCCGTCAGCGAGAAAAGGAAAAGCATCATATCGTTCGTTTTAAAGATGAAATGCAGCCACATGTACTTCTAACTACATAATTCGCGATCTCCAGAAATGTATATAGGGCTATGTTTTCAGAATGAGCTTTCAGAAATACGCTTTAATAACAATTAAGCCTTCCTCCGCCCAACTTCCACTCTAAATTGCGTGTTCTAGAAAAAGAAAAGCCCTCATCTGATTTTTACCACGTTTTTGGATTTTCACCGCATTCTCAACCCTGTTATTCACTCGCTCATTTTATTTTTCGGATTCTGTTTTTGTCTTACCTGATTTCTGGAACCGCTCTTTCCCGGATTCGAACCCGGTCACGTTCAACTACTCTCTTCGTCTCAAGTCCGCTGAGGTACACGACAAGCGAACTGGACGAACTGGTTGCGGCGGGAAATCCCTCCACACGGAGGTAATCGGTCAGCCGGTAAGCAGCAAAAGAACGGTGTCACACTGCCCCGCAGCATTCGCTTAAAAAAACTAAATGCAGCCATATGTGCCTCACGGGACGTATTTCGCGTTCTCCAGAAACGTCCACAGGACTAGGTTTTCAGAATGAGCCTGGGTTGCAAATTTCTCTCGTGCATGCCATTCGCGACTGCTGTTCTTACGTATATCCACCAGAGGCCGCTGTCGACCACCCTCCCCATTCCCTCAACCCAACCATTAGTGTTTTCAAAAGCACCGACTGACCCTAACTGGACAAACTGGTAACAGCAGGAAAGCCGTCCATACGCAGGTAAGCGGTCAGCGCGAAAAGGAAAAGCGTCATAGCGTTCGTTTTAAAGATGAAATGCAGCCATGTTAACTTCTAACTACATAATTTGCGATCGCCAAAAATGTAAATAGGGCTGTTTTCAGAATGAGCTTTCAGAAATACGCTTTAATAACAATTTAGCCCAACTTCCACTCTAAATTGCGTGTTGACGCTCGTTTCCAAAAAGGGCTGAATTACGATAAGCCAACAGTTTGTTGTGTCTGCTCTATTTGAAACGATCACAGCTTCATTAAATGGTTGCCAACTGTAGAATGAGGATGTGTGCGGGATACAGAGAACCATCTCAAACACTGGGTTGTAAAACAGAGGCTCATTACGGATACGTACTCAGGTCTACATTTCTGGGAACAGTGAAATACGTAACCGGAGGTACGTCTGCTCGCAGTTTTTGTTTTTGTATATGCTTTTTGATGATCGCAAATTTCTCTCATGCGTCCTCTTCTCATTCAAACCCACCAGAGGGCGTAACATACACTTCAGCCAACCAGGCCAGCTTGACTGACACGCTGTGTTCACACCAGACGCGGAATGTGCGGATAAATCGTGATATTCGCGCGGTAATAGACGTGTGAACATTTGAGTTTACTCGCTTCATTCGCACGTCAAATTCACAAATTCACGCGGATTCGCATCATGGCCAGGGTTTCTGTCTGTCCGGTGACTGTAGCTTCGTTGCTAAATGGCTAACATGGATTTTATTAAGAAAATAGCTGTGTTTATGTGCTTTATGAAGGCTGAAGAACAGCGTCGATTCGTTTGGAGCCATGTCTGAGTCCACTAGATCCTTTCAGAGGTGCACCCAGCTCTGTGAGCTCATAAACTCCTACAGAAACTTAAGCTGGACGATGGAGGCTTGCAGCGGTGCTTCTGACTGAGCCGAGTCCAGTTTGATGAACTGTTGTCGGTGTCGGCTGGAGGATTTCCACCGGGACACCAACAACAGGCTATACGTCACAATCACGCCCCCACAAGAGCAAGCTCCTGATTGGTTAACGCGGCGCTAATGTCCGCTGAAGTTCAGATTTTCGAACTCGAGCGTTTTACGCAATTTGCGCGTTAAGCATGTCAAACGGCATTCGCGTGTATCGCACCATTCGCGTCACGCCATTCACGTGTATTGCGCCGCAGGATGTCTATTCTCATCTTTGCATTGACTTAACATGTGAATCACTCACGCTTGACGCGCGTTCTGCGTCTGGTGTGAACACAGCGACAGACTGACCCACCCTCCCTCTTCCCTAAGCCCAAACAATAGTGTCTTTAAAAGCAATCTAGAAAAGGAAGAGCCGTCAGGGTCACGTGATTTGACCACGTTTTCAGCCTGTGGTTTATTTATTTTACCTGGTTTTTGAAACCATTCTTTGCCAGAACCCTGTCGTTGGAGTCAACTTCGCTCCACGTCCCAAGTCTATCGCCGTACACGGTAAGCTACTGGGCAAACTAGTAACACCGGAAAAGCGGAGGTAAGAGGTCGGCAGTATCGCTAAAAGGTACAGAAGCAGACAGCCGTATCACACTGCCCCATACCGCTCATTTTAAAGACGAAATGGAGCCAGACGTACCTCTGGCTACATAATTTGCGCTCTCCAGAAATGTGGACAGGGGTACGTATCCACATTGAGCCTGTGTTGGCATTAACATACAGAACACAGCTGTGACGACAGCCAATGAGCAACTTTATTTACACTGTAAAAAGACTGAGTTCCACACAACTGATTTGTAATTATGGGCGATGCAGTGGCGCAGTAGGTAGTGTGGTTAATTGTTAACTGTTAATTGTTCACAAATTAAAATACACATTTATGACATCATATATCATTAGAAAAAAAATGTCTAAGCTATTATGCTAATGCTAGCATTCTGGCAGATCACCTACTGCACCTTTAATATTATCGGTATTATAACTTGATTATTCTGAATATGATTTAATTACAGTAATTATAATTTCATTAATAAGTTCACAAACTAATTATCGGAATTATAAAATACCATTTAATTAAACAGATAAATATCAAATCTATATTAAGGGGCGGTCAATCAGTCAAATTTTGACATTGTGGTCGCATCACAGCAAGAAGGTCGCTGGTTCGAGCCCCGGCTGGGTCAGTTGGCGTTTCTGTGTGGAGTTTGCATGCTCTCCCTGCGTTCGCGTGGGTTTCCTCCGGGTGCTCCGGTTTCCCCCACAGTCCAAAGACTGTGAATTCTGGTATAGGTGAATTAGGAAGGCTAAATTGTCCGTAGTGTATGAGTGCGAGTGAGTGTGTATGGATGTTTCCCAGAGATGGGTTACGGCTAGAAGGGCATCCGCTGCGTAAAACATGTGCTGGATAAGTTGGCGGGTCATTCCGCTGTGGATACCCCCGATTAATAAAGGGACTAAGCTGAAAAGAAAATGAATGAATGAATTAGCTTATTATTATTATTTTTTCACAAATTTAAGTAGATTGAACACAAAACAATTAAATTGTTCCAAAAAAACTCAAGAATTGCGTTGTTTCAGCTCATTTTAAATAAGTAGTTTGAACAAACAGCGTCATTTTTCAAGTGTACATTTAAACGCAGTAAACTAAAACAGCACAGAAGGTTTGAGTTAAAGAACGTTTGGGTTTCATTCTGACTCTGCTGAACCCAGGGTACTGCCGTGTACTTTGAGACTGCTATGCTGAATATTCTTCGGTCAGATCTTCTACGTTCTCGTCATTTAAAAAAAAAAAAACAGATGAATTCCTGCTTTTCCTAACAACAGAAGAAAAATGTAATGTCTGCTAAATTTATGAGTGCATTTTACCTGCCTTAATAATTGCTTCTGGAGAGAAAAATGAACACAGCAGAAAAACAAGTTCCTTTATAAAAAATTACGGAATAAATCAGCGCTGGAAAAACTTGAGGAGCTCTCAGATAAAGTGTAAAGTATCTTAATTCGTCTCTTGAAGAAGACAAAGGTTTCGGATTTGATTCATTAATAACATATTATTTGGGGGGGTGAACTATATGCATTTCAGTGACACCATCTTTAAGTGTTGGATGAGCATCACCAGCATGAGATTTTTTTATATAAATACTGTCTACATTTATTAATGCATTTTGCTTTATTGCTTCTCTGGAAAGAAAAATCAATCCCATATAGAAATCTCATATATAGAAATAGATGCAAATTACACATATGACATACAAGATCATATTTGAAAATCACATATATAAAATATATGTCATTTATGCAACGTATATTTCAAAATGTTGTCAAAATGAATGTTTATAGATATATATACACTAACTGGCCACTTTATTAGGTACACCTGTCCAACTGCTTAACGCAAATTTCTAATCGGCCAATCACATGGCAGCAACTCAGTGCATTTAGGCATGTGGACATGGTCGAGACGATCTGCTGCAGTTGAAATTGAGCAGCAGAATGGGGAGGAAAGGGGATTTAAGTGACTTTGAACGTGGCATGGTTAATGGTGCCAGACGGGCTGGTCTGAGCATTTCAGAAACTGCTGATCTACTAGGATTTTCACGCACAACCATCTGTAGGGTTTACAGAGAATGGTCCGACAAAGAGGAAATATCCAGTGAGCGGCAGTTCTGTGGGCGCAAATGCCTTGTTGACGCCAGGGGTCAGAGGAGAATGGCCAGACTGGTTCCAGCTGATAGAAAAGCAGCAGTAACTCAAATGTGTCTCCATCTTCTGATGGCTACTTCCAGCAGGATAACGCACCACGTCATAAAGCGTGAATCATCTCAGACTGGTTTCTTGAACATGACAATGAGTTCACTGTACTCAAATGGCCTCCACAGTCACCAGATCTCAATCCAATAGAGCACATTTGGGATGTGGTGGAACGGGAGATTCGCATCATGGATGTGCAGCAGCGACTGCGTGATGCTATCATGTCAATATGGAGCAAAATCTCTGAGGAATATTTCCAGTACCTTATTGAATCTACACCACGAAGGATTAAGGCAGTTCTGAAGGCAAAAGGGGTCCAACCCGGCACTAGTTAGGTGTACCTAATAAACTGGCCAGTGAGTGTATTTCAACCATTGTAATTACAAATAAGTACACAAGTACATATAGTGTGCAATTCAATTATGTTCCTCTATTTCCTAATTGTAAGTGTTTCTAAAGGTATTCCTTAAAGAATTACACTTCATATGTGTTGTACTGCATATGTATTGGGTCTATAGTAGTTCCAGTTAGATTTTCATGTTCAGCCAAAGCATACCAAAGTTTCTCAGAAGAACAGTAATACAAATAAATACTGTCAAGTAATAAGTATTAGAGTCATGGAAGACAAAAACAATGAATTTGCTTGTTAAAAATATAAAATATAGATGTATATTTAATATAAAATATATAATATAAAATATAGATGTATATTTATAAATAAAAATATAGATGTACCAATTAAAATAAATAAGAAAACAAACCACTGAGACCGAAACCAACAAATTTTATATTTTAATGATTATAATTTTACCAGTTAATATAATTAATAACACTGTTTATCTATAATATAAACCTATAGTTATTACTTGAATGTAAATACTGACCTACATAATTTACTTTAGACATGTCAATACTCTTTAATATAGTATCTAATTTCTTTACAATAAATTCTAGAATATACTGCCACCAAGTGTTACACAGCAACCATTGCACCTTATTTAAATACATAAAATGTAAATATGAATATGGGAAATATTGCATTCCATATTTAAAAAAGAAATCAATAATACAGCTGAAGTCAGAATTATTAGCCCCCCTTTGATTTTATACTTCTTTTTAAAATATTTCCCAAATGATGTTTAACAGAGCAAGGAAATTTCCACAGTATGTCTGATAATATTGTTTCTTCTGGAGAAAGTTTTTTGTTTTATTTCGGCTAGAATGAAAGCAGTTTTTAATTTCTTTTAAAGCCATTTTAAGGTCAATATTATTAGCCCCTTTAAGCTATTTATTTCTCGATAGTCTACAGAACAAACCATTATTATACAATGTCTTGCCTAATTACATTAACCTGCCTAGTTAACCTAATTACCCTAGTTAAGCCTTTAAATGTCACTTTAAGCTGTATAGAAGTGTCTTGAAGAATATCTAGTCTAATATTATTTACTGTCATCATGACAAAGAGAAAATAAATCAGTTATTAGAGATGAGTTATTAAACTATTATGATGAGAAATGTGCTGAAGAATTCTGCTCTGTTAAACAGAAATTGAGGAAAAAATTAACGTGGGGGCTAATAATTCTGACTTCATCTGTACACATTATGTAAAACTGCCCATTTAATACAAATAAACACAAATCTAAATCATAACATCATATCAGCGTTACTAAAGTTTTATGTTACTAAACCTCTTGATTATCCACCTACTTGACTGCAGATTAGATACCACTCCTACACAAACATATATGTAAATACTTATATTAGATCACGTTTCACATGTAGTCACACAGACTATTATGACGGAGGCAGGAGTAAACGCAAGGGTGAGGACCAAGAGCACAGCTCAAGAAGTGATTGATCGGTATTCATCCAAAGACTCTCAGATAAGTCTTGACTCTCAGATTGAGTCAATGACGCATGGAAGTTCATGGATGTGAACTGCAGACTGGATGGGAGTGAATGCTGGGGAAGTGCTTATGAAGGTTATGACAGCTGCTGGTGATCAGTAATCTGTGAGCAGGGAAGTTGGGATTCTGGTGAGACTGATGGAAGTTGATTTAAGGTTGATACACCAAACCAACACCAAACTATTAGTGCTGACAAAACTCAACTTTACGGACGCCTCGTGTCGTATCTGGCTCCATCTCTAACAAAAATCAGAGGGTGAACACCTGGGTGTGCCCGTGTAAGCCCGTCGGTCCTACACCACCCAACCTGCTCCGAGCTGGGATCCAACCGGCGACCTTCCACATGGGAGTTGCTTG
>NC_079438.1:502171-624671 GCF_903798145.1 Danio aesculapii | reverse complement strand
GGGTGCCTGAGCTGCGCTGGGGGGTGGGGGGATGGAGTTGTGTGTGACGTACTTAAAGAGCGGTGGGGGTGAGTTGCGCGCGACGTACACGAAGAGCGGTGGGGCTGAGTTGCGTGCGACGTACCCAGAGCGTTGGGGGTGAGTTGCGCGCGACGTACCTGAAGAGCGGTGGGGGTGAGTTGTGCGTGACGTACATAAAGAGCGGGGGGGGGGGGGGGTGTGAGTTGTGCGTGACGTACTTAAAGAGCGGTGGGGGTGAGTTGTGCGTGACGTACTTAAAGAGCGGTGGGGGTGAGTTGCGCGCGACGTACCTGAAGAGCGGTGGGGGTGAGTTGTGTGTGACGTACTTAAAAGAGCGGTGGGGGTGAGTTGTGCGTGACGTACTTAGAGCGGTGGGGGGTGAGTTGTGCGTGACGTACTTAGAGCGGTGGGGGTGAGTTGCACGCGACGTACCTGAAGAGCGGTGGGGGTGAGTTGTGTGTGACGTACTTAAAGAGTGGTGGGGGTGAGTTGTGTGTGACGTACCTGAAGAGCGGTGGGGGTGAGTTGTGCGTGACGTACTTAAAGAGCGGTGGGGGTGAGTTGTGCGTGACGTACTTAAAGAGCGGTGGGGGTGAGTTGTGCGTGACGTACTTAAAGAGCGGTGGGGGTGAGTTGTGCGTGACGTACTTAGAGTGGTGGGGGTGAGTTGTGCGTGACGTACTTAGAGTGGTGGGGGTGAGTTGTGCGTGATGTACCTGAAGAGCGGTGGGGGTGAGTTGTGCGTGACGTACTTAAAGAGTGGTGGGGTTGAGTTGTGTGTGATGTACCTGAAGAGCGGTGGGGGTGAGTTGTGCGTGACGTACTTAAAGAGTGGTGGGGGTGAGTTGTGCGTGACGTACTTAGAGTGGTGGGGGTGAGTTGTGCGTGACGTACCTAAAGAGCGGTGGGGGTGAGTTGTGCGTGACGTACTTAGAGTGGTGGGGGTGAGTTGTGTGTGACGTACCTGAAGAGCGGTGGGGGTGAGTTGTGCGTGACGTACTTAAAGAGCAGTGGGGGTGAGTTGTGTGTGACGTACTTAAAGAGCGGCGGGGGTGAGTTGTGCGTGACGTACTTAAAGAGCAGTGGGGGTGAGTTGTGCGTGACGTACTTAAAGAGCGGTGGGGGTGAGTTGTGCGTGACGTACTTAAAGAGTGGTGGGGGTGAGTTGTGCGTGACGTACCTGAAGAGCGGTGGGGGTGAGTTGTGCGTGACGTACTTAGAGTGGTGGGGGTGAGTTGTGTGTGACGTACTTAAAGAGCGGTGGGGGTGAGTTGTGTGTGACGTACCTGAAGAGCGGTGGGGGTGAGTTGTGCGTGACGTACT
The DNA here is from genome assembly GCF_903798145.1 of Danio aesculapii. Classification (NCBI taxonomy): domain Eukaryota; kingdom Metazoa; phylum Chordata; class Actinopteri; order Cypriniformes; family Danionidae; genus Danio; species Danio aesculapii. The sequence continues at coordinate 623,327 of NC_079438.1, read as the reverse complement.
TAGAGTGGTGGGGGTGAGTTGTGCGTGACGTACTTATAGAGCGGTGGGGGTGAGTTGCGCACGACGTACCTGAAGAGCTGGGAGGGATGCCGTGGTGAGGGGTGTGCAACGTATTTCAAGACCAGGCGGGAGACGTGCGATTTCCAGGAGATTATCATTCGTTTGCGGGCATCCGGGAGTCTCTATGCATTTGCGGGAGACTCCTGGAACTTCCGGGAGACTTGGGATGTCTGAATTACCAACTTAGGATGTCTGTACATATGCAAAAAAACAACAACTAATTTTTCAGTTCAAACCCCAGTTAGACACCCCTTGAACTAGCTAATCAAGCTCTTTCTGTGTATTCTAAAAACTTCCTGGTAGGCGTATTAACCCTCCCCAGGACCGAGTTTGGGCACCCTTGGATTAGGGCATAGGAATCAGCTATTCTGAATAGTACGTGCTGTTCAACACTAAACAACTTTCCCAAGATCTTAGGTGCCCATAAGTTGAACCCTTCGAATTCCTTAATTGCAAAGGGCCATTTGAAGTGGCCGGTTTAGAGTACTTCAATTTGGAATGACATTTTAATATGGCAGCCATGATTGTTTTCAGTCAAACGTTGTGTATGTGTTCAATCTGCCAAAGGTGAAAAAGTCACATTGGTCAAATTCATTTGTTTCTAATGTGAGTAAGTTCCTGCGATCTTGGATGGTGTGCGAGTGCAAAAAGGGATCAAGGAAAGGTGAAATCAGGTCGAGCTGCTGAACATTTGGCTCAGCTGCCAAAAAGCTGCCATAGCCCGGGCTGCTGAACGTATCACTGGCACTACCCTTCCTACACTTCAAGAACTGTACTCTTCCAGAGTGAGTAAAAGGGCTCACAAAATCACTCTGGACGCCTCGCACCCAGCACACTACCTGTTCGAACAGTTACCGTCTGGTCGTCGCTTCAGAGCACCAAGCACAAAAACAGCCAGACACAAGAAAAGTTTCTTTCCTCAGGCTGTCTACCTTATGAACAGTTAAATATTCCCCTACTGTGCAATAAATATGTGCAATACTTTCTCATGCTAGAGGAGAATGGCCAGAGCTAATGACACTCTCTCCGGCACTCTCACTGTTGGCAGTGTGAACATATAAGTAAAGCTTTCTGTTAATGCTTGGGAAGCAAAACATTATGTAAACAGCACACCAATATATTTATATATATTTTTTAGGATAGATGTTAAACAGAACCTCATAGAAAAGGTGAGAAAGGGAACAGTGCCAAGACTGTACACAAACAAGACCAAAGATAGCAATCCCAGGTAAATGTAGAACATTATGTTGCAGTTGGGATCTCGTGAACACTGCCCAAGCACTGCGGAGGAGTTACCAATGCTCAGTCCCCAGCTCTGAATACAGCTGCAGTCATGGAATGTCTGACAAAAATGAGACAAAAGGAAAATACACTCACAAAACATGTAATAATCGAAGAAGACAGTAAAAGATTGTTATTCACTGCATTCACCATATTCCGTCCTGCACCCTGGGTGGAATTGCAGCCGGCATGGCAAGGTGAGATGTAGGTCACTCCATTCTCTCCACACACTGCATCCCAGAGGAGGTCTGGACACCCACAGTTAGCATTGCAAGAAGGGGGTAAATCACTTATAATATCCTGAACTTCTGTAGATCTACCACATAAACAATCCATTGTTATGTTGTAATACAGCGTACGAGTGTCTTGAAAACTAATAAATTGAAAGATAGATAGAAATAAAATTACGCTTGATAAGGCACTGTAACCCCTGCGACGTCTAGATTTTCACAGCTGATAGCGAAGAAAGGTACGGCCAAAAACATCATGGTGACACCGGTGACCAAATTCACTCTTGCAGATGCCAGCAGACCCCATTTAAACCTCTTCATCATCAACCCACTCAGGAAAATACCCAGAGCCACCGCCGGAATACATGTCACTCCTATGTACAGTATATGTAAACACAACCAGTTTAAGCACACTGAAATTATAGGAAATTCTAGTAACCATAACAGTTGTCACCTATCAGAAAGTTGGTTTTGGATGCACTTTGTCCAAACTGCTGTTCCAGATATTTTGGCGTGTATGTTGCAACTATGGCAAAGTCATTGAATGCCACTATACTGTACATCAGGTACAGAATGTAGATCTTATTGGTAAGCAGACGCTTAAAAGTTGGTACAAAATCTAGAAAACAAGCACATTATTAAATTAACATTATTTACATTGTCAAAAGAGACGACTTGTTAATGTTGACACACCTTTGACTATCTCTGTAAGGCTGGGTGTGGTTTTGTGCTGTTGTGCGGGGTGGTCTAGCTCGGAGGTTTGGGAATTTTCAGGTAGAGCTCTTGGCAAGAACCACAAAGGAAATGCAGCAAGGAGAGTCAACAAGCCAGACACCACAAAACCCAACCACCAAGCCCCAATCCAGCGAGAGTCCTGTGGTGTGATGGTCACGCTTTCTGAAAGGGAATATGCAAATAAATGTATCTGTTAGATCAGTGGTTTTCTACCATGGTCCTAGAGGATCACCAACACTGCATATTTTCAATGTCTCCTTAAAAAAACATATCAAATTTAAGTCATCTGCAGATTAGCAGAGACTGCAAGACCTAAAATTGGTTTAGCAGACAAAGGATACAGGCAAAACGTGCAGTGCTGGTGGTCTTCCAGGAATGTGGTTGAGAACAACAGTGGCAATTGAAAGTTTGTTCACTGATGCTCCAGAAAGAAACTGTTAAACAGGATGAAAGTATCCAAATTTTTCTCTTTTTATTTCATTGCTTTAATTGTCACATTACAAAATATCTTAATGCATCATGTTTCCTTCTGGAGCATCAGATTCCCTCAATTGTCCTTGGTGTGAGATCTCAAAATCAACAAGTTACTGGTAACAAAGGCTCAAATATGGACAGCTTAAGGATATATAGAACATTGAGGGGCTTTCCTTCAAAGAAAAACAAGGGACTCATGAACAGCCATCACAAAGCCAAAAAAGAAATCAGTCATGGAATGTCCAGGAAACCGCACATAATTAGAACCAAGGCTTGATAAACTTTTGCAGAGGTCTCCAACCCCACTGATGGAGAGCTATTGGCCTAAAAAAAGTCGAACTCTGACCCTGTTCAAATACATTTTAACTAGCTAATCAAAATGTTCAGTATACGTGTGTTGAAGGAGGCTTGAACTAAACTCTGCAGATTGTTAGCTACAGGTACAGTTAGGTAATGTCAGATTTCTGAAAAGAACACACGGACCTCTCTTCTCATTGCAAGTAGTGTCATACACTCCTATCTGTTGTTTCAACTTCTGTTAAAAGACTTACCTCAATACCCTACCTCACAATAACTTTTCTTTGTTCTCTATTTCTACCTGGGGATACTCATTCTGAGGATTCTAGAGATTGTGCAGCACCATTGATGTGATTCAAGACCTGTCAAGAGATTATGCCAACCATAGAGGTTCTCTAGAGGTCTCCAAAATCCTGGCCGTATCCTGAGCAGATGCTGTGGCAGTCATGGAAGAGTGGAGAGCATGAAAATGATTCCTGAAAGACCCCAGTGACAGACGAGTCTCTGCATTGACCTTGATGCATCTATTGTAATCTCTGGTAGGAGGAATCTTTACTCCACTGACCCATTTGTTCCCACTTAAAAGACTCAATATAAATCCTTACTGAACACCAGTTTACTCATCAGGAGTACCTCCATCCTCATTATACATGATTATCTCAGCACACTGGCTTTTTCTAGACTGTCAAGTTCTCTAGCTTTATCATGGCCTCATAAGTTGTCCTTCTCGTGATTCCTTGCTTCCGTCAGGGTTTCCTGCTTAGCTGGCGTTCCCAAGGTTTTTCCAGAGTTTCCCACCCTATTCTAGGTCACTTGCCCCTTTAATCAGTCTTGTTGGATCCCCTGAAGCTTTCTGGTATTTATCGATGGTCATGGTGTTCTCCTGTTCATAGCGATGGTATAGATGCATATTGGCTTGAGTAGATTTCGAGCAATGCTATTGTGTTCATGGAGCCCATCATATGTAAAGAGCCATAATTTGAATAGACAGAAATATTTGTCAGCACCATTAACCTAGTGGGGAGACACATGTCACTACTATGTTCTTGGTGACCCAAGTTTGATTCCCGACTCGAGGTCCTTTGCCGATCATTCCCTCACTCACGCTCCCCACACTTTCCTGTTTATAATCTTCTCTGTCCTTTTAAATTAAAGGCGAAACCCCTAAATACACAGTATGTATTGTCAAACCAGCCATGGAACTGACTTGGTGAAAAGAGATATAATCTGCCATCTCTAAAACCTAATCCTCGTGTGTTTTACCTTGAAAGTAATGTTGATTTTTTTTAAATTATTTTTGCTACTTACCTTGATTCACTAAGTCAATATCCACATAAAGATTAGCACATAGAGATCCAAGCATGAAACCAAATATTGGCCCAATCCCTCTGAGTGTGTTCAGACAACCTACAGAAAAGAAGGAAACATGTATCAAATCACATAGATTGACAGTAGTTATACTACTACTACCACCACTATTACTACTGCTAATAATGTTCTTACCAATGTAAAAAGCAGAGTTTTCTGGCCATGCATAATCATCTATGAATGACATTCCCAGAGGGACAATGCTGGATTCCCCAATCCCACGCATAGTGTTTCCCAAAAGCACGATCACCCACAAGGGTGAGCTTTCAGCTTCCACTATTTGGCACTCTAGATAACCCATACAATGTGAACTGTTATGTATTGCATTTTACAATTAAAATACCTCACATGCTTTTCCACACATGATGAATTACCAGAGAAAGGCTGTTGAAGAGTTTCCTGAGAGTCGGATGAGCATGTAGAGATCACTGTGAAATTACCAGCATCATTAGTATGGGTGGCAGCTGTATCATACTTGTATCTGTTAGAAAAAACAGAGACACATTTAGTACATACTGTACAATATGTCAAATATAGATCCTAAAGAATGCATACTTTGAAAGAGTGGACCTTTATTAACTTTTTATGTGAATATACAGAGTATTCTTTACTTTATTCAAAACTCACCGGTCCATAATGAAATGAGGTGAAGCCATCAACAGTGTTCCTACACCCATCAGCAGAACCCCTGCTCCAATGATCTTGGGTCTGTGAAACTTAGCACCAACATAGCTTACCAGGGTAATGACCAGCATATTACCTGGAAGCAAATTAGACTGTCAACAAAATGTACATTATTTCACAGCATACCATCAATCAACTGTCCCATTTTTATAAACAGTAGTTCAGTCACATCAGTGGTGTGACTCATAGGTATAAGTACTCATCTACTGCCCTCATTTCACACTGCACCTCAATGTATCTTATGCACTATAAAGGTAAATCAGTACTTGTCATATTAATAATTGTATTTGTAACTTAAAATGTAAATCACGATTTGCACACACAGACAATACAAAACTGTTTTTTTATTTAAAGTTGCAGATTAACAGTTATGAATTTGTCAAATTTCACTCACATAAGCTTCAAGAGTTCATACTTAGCTGATGATTAACTATAAAGAGTGTTTGGCATGCTGTCCCGGGAGAGAGCCCTGAGCTTATAAGATCCTCGAGCCCTGAGCTCCCTTCCATTCGCAGGGCGAGAGGGGAGTTTGAGTTCAGGTAGATCTCAAGAACTCCTCCGACTTATTTCTGGCTGATGATGGATATAGGGCTGGCTAAAGAGAGATACACAGCTTACTAAGAGCTTGACTATGGAGCCAGTTTGGTACATTCAATTTACTAAAGTTGCGTGTTTTTGGACTGTGGGCGGAAACTGGAGAACCCCACGCGAGCACGCAAACTCCGACAAAAATGCTGGCTGGCTCAGTAGGGACTTTAACCAGCCCAGGATCATTCTGAAAACGTAGTCCCGTGGACATTTCTGGAGACAGCGAAATACGTCTTAGGAGGTACGTATTTGCGCAGTTTTTGTTTTCGCGAATCCGCAAGAGGCCGCTGTGTGCACATTTTCGCTTCTCAAATGTCTTTCACGAGTGCCGTTTGCGCCCGCGCTGTTCTCGCGTAAACCTACTGGAGGCCGCTGTCGAGTGACCGTCTGTGCGACTGGCTGAATGATTGACTGGGCGACCGGCCAATCGGCTGACCCACCCTCCTCCTTCCCTAAACCCAACCAACAATTTACAAAAGCCGTCCAGAAAAAGAAAAGCCCTCGTCTGATTTCTTCACCACATTTTCGGATTTTACCACATTCTCACTTTGTTATGAACTTCTTCACTTTATGCAACCCAGGCTCATTCTGAGAACGTAGTCCCGGGGACGTTTCTGGAGACCGCGAAATACGTAGCCGGGGGTACGTACGGCTGCATTTCATTTTTTTAAGCGAACGCTGCAGGGCGGTGTGACGCCGTTCCCTTCGCCACTTGCCGGCCGGCCAGCCGGCCGCTTGCCTCCGTGTGGAGGGCTTTCCCGCTGCAGCCAGTTTGTCCGGTTAGCTCTTCGTGTACTCTGGCGGACTCGAGGCGCAGAGAGGGGCTGACCACGACGACGACGACGACCGGGTTCGAGTCCGGGGAAGAGCGGTTCCAGAAATCAGGTAAGAAAACAAAAACAAAATCCAAAAAATGAAGCGAACAAGTTCGTCACAGGGTGAGAATGTGGTCAAAATCCGAAAACGTGGTAAAAATCGGACAAGGGCTTTTCTTTTTCTGGACGGCTTTTGTGAATCGTCGTTGGTTGGGTTTAGGGACGGAGGAGGGTGGGTCAGCCGATTGGCCGGTCGCACGGTCAATCATTCTGTCATCCAGGCAGACACGCGGAAGGTAGTTCGACAGCGGCCTCTAGCGGGTTTACGCGAGAACGGCGCGGGAAAAAGCGCGCACAGCGGCCTCTCGCGAAAACAAAAACTGCACAAATACGTACCTCCCGGGACGTATTTCGCGGTCTCCAGAAACGTCCCCGGGACTACGTTCTCAGAATGAGCCTGGGTTGACTTTATGTCTTGGATTCTGTTTTTGTCTTACCGGATTCTGGAACCGCTCATCCCCGGACTCGAACCCAGTCGTCATCATCTCAACTCCGCCGACATACACAACGAGCTAACTGGAAAACTGGTTGCAGCGGGAAAGCCCTCCACACAGAGGTAAGCGGTCAGCCGGTAAGCGCAAAAAGGAACGGCGTCACACCGCCCCGTAGCGTTCGCTTAAAAAATGAAAAGCAGCCATACGTACCCCCAGCTACATAAATCGCAGTCTCCAGAAACGTCCGCGGGACTACGTTTTCAGAATGAGCTTGGGTTGACTTTAACCAGTGACATTCTTGCTGTGAGGCAACATTGCTAATCACTAAACCGCCGTGTCGGCCAATCTAGAAAAGAAGAGGGGATTAGGGGTGGGAGGGGAGATTAACCTCTAAAGAAGATACTGAGGTAAGAAACTCTGGTTATTTATCGTGAGTTAGGAATGGTCTGATTGGGGAATAATGTGTTAGCTAATGCGGGACCAGCCGTGGTCAATAAGAAGCGGGTGATCTTTTTGAAATTAGTTTATAAATAAACTTCACAAAATGACAATTTTGTATGGTACATTTACCTTAGTACGTTATTTTACTTTTGTGGTACAATGTTAAGTTAGCAATCACAATCTCTCAGATCAAGCAGTTCAAATCCCAGCACTTTCAATATTGTTTCTCCTTTTGCAATATCTCAGTTGCAAAACGTCATTTGTGCAGCTGTAAATGCAGCTGCGTGGGAACTGCGGGACTGGGGAAATGGTGAAGCATGGGTGAAGGGAGTGTTTGGATTATCTTCTGTGTGTGCAAAATCAAGAGGTTCGGCTTTTCACAATAAGAGATGTGCGTAACTGTCAACTTAAAATACAAATATTAATACATCAAGTTCTCGAATTCATATTTGCAACCTCTTGGAGTTTTGCAACTGATTTAGCTTCATATTCAACTCACCCATTTCAAAGCTGCCGTCAATGATACCAACGGTGGAGCTCGAGATCTCAAACCGCTTCTCAATCTGAGTGATGGTGCTTTTGGTGTAGGACGCCGTCATGGATTTAGTGAAGTAACTGAAGGCAAGTGCACCAATAAAGATCTATTCAGACACAAGGATAGAGAATAATAAAAAATATTCCATAAATATTAAGCTACGTCCATTATCATTAAATCAAAAGATTAGCTAATAGTAATTCAGACTTCAGACAAATGGTCTTACCTTCAGGCTTGGAGGGCAGCATTTGGTTTGAGATGTTTTCTCATTTCTGTCTGAATATTCCATCCCGTTTGGATTGACCTCCATGATGAACTACTGGCCAGGAAAGAGGAGAAAAGACCAATGAAAAAAGACAACTCAACTGAAGACCACAAATGCCAGATTCACTGGCAGATCCAGTTGAAATCTGGTCGGCTCCGGTAACGCTCTGTCCTCTCAGTCATTGCTGATTTATATGAAAGCTCGGACATAAAGCTGCATTTCAATTCATGTTGAACACTGGATGATACCTGTTACTCCAGCTTTTTTCCTGTATGACGAGTGCTTTCATCCCTCTAGATCACAGTTGTAAAATCAGTTCCTGGAGAGCCACAGCTCTGCACAGTTTAGTTCCAACCCTAATTAAACACATCTGATCAAAGTAATTAAGTCCGTTAGGCTTGTTTGAAAACTACAGGTAAGTGTTTTGAACAACCCAGGCTCATTCTGAAAACGTAGTCCCGAGGACGTTTCTGGAGACCGCGAATTATGTAGCCGGAGGTACGTATGGCTGCATTTTGATTTTTAAGCGAACGCTGCAGGGCGGTATGACGCCGTTCCTTTTAGCGCTTGCCGGCTGACCGCTTGCCTTCGTGTGGAGGGCTTTCCCACCGCAACCAGTTTGTCCGGTTAGCTCGTCCTGTGCGTCGGCGGACTCGAGACGCATAAGAGGAGCTGACCATGATGATGATGAGCGGGTTCGAGTCCGGTGAAGAGCGGTTCCAGAAATCAGGTAAGACTAAAACAGAATCCAAGAAATAAAGCGAAGAGGTTCATAACAGGGTGAGAATGTGGTAATATCCGAAAATGTGGTTTAAAAAAAAAACGGTTGGCTTTTCTTTTTCCAGACAGCTTTTGTAAATCGTTGGTTGGGTTTAGGGCGGGCGAGTCAATCGGTAAAATTGATTGGGTTCGGGGAAGTAGGAGGGTGGGTTGGCCAACCGATTGGCCGGTCGCCCAGTCAATCATTCACGCGAGAACAGCGCGGGCGTGAACGGCACTCACGGGAGACGTCCGAGAAGCCAAAAAGGCGCACACAGCGGCCTTACGCGGATTCGCGAAAACCAAAAACTGCAAAAATACCTACCTCCCGGGACGTATTTGGCGGACTCCAGAAACGTCCTCGGGACTACGTTTTCGGAATGAGCCTGGGTTGGTTTTGAAGTAGGGTTGGAACTAAACTGAGCAGGGTAATGGCCCTCCAGGAACTGAATTTGACACCCCTGGTCTAGATTGAATGCTTTGTTCTAAAACAGGGATTAAAATGGCTGCAATGTTGCTTGGCACAGTTCGCTTTCAGAGAAAATGTTTTTAATCGGTCCAAATTTTTTTGTCATATCATATGCGCATAGGTTAATAATTAAACATAGCTCTGATTTAGCCATGTTTAACATTCATTACACATTCATATAGAACGTAAATGGGTTACATCAGGTTTGCCCAAACTCGGTTCTGAAGGGCTGGTGTCCTGCAGATTTTAGATCCAACTTGCCTCAACACACCCACACGGATGCTCCTAGGAAGCTTAGTAAGAGCTTAATTAGCTAGCCCAGGTGTGTCTGATTGGGGTTGGAACTAAACTTTGCAGGACACCAGCTCTCCAGGACTGAGCTTGGACACCCTTGGGTTAGACAGTGAAACTCAAATGTCTGGTTTTAGACCACAATAATTCATTAGTATGGTGTATGGTGTAGGGTCTTCTTCTGCAGCCAATACAGCATCAATTTGTCATGGGAATGAGATAAACCAGTGGTCAGGGCAAAACACAGCAAAGTGGCTTAATAATATTTTAGATCTGGTGACTGCAGGTCATAGGAGATGAAGTACTTCACTTTCATGTTCATCAAACTATTCTGTCGCCAGTCTTGCTGTGTGTATTGGTGCATTATCCTTGCATTGAAGTAGTCCTTGACAGATGATTCGCCCATCTGGCACAAGTATTGGTCCTAGGGAATACCATGATATTGCAGCCCAAACCATCACTGATCCACCCCTATGCTTCAGTCTGGGCATGCACCAGTCTTGGTGGTTACTTCTTAAACCCTGGTCATTTTTAAAACGTTATAAACAGTCTTATCATATTATTCCAGAGGTAATCCTGTGTCTGATGAAAGTTACCTGTTTAAATGTTTAGTTTCTGCTCACCCGCTGGCCTGTATTAATAGACCTACAACATTCTCTAACACTTACAGTGCGTCATTATAGAAGTCCTCCTGATAATCTGACAGCACAGATCGAATATTGAATAAGAACTATATATTATACTTGATCCCCTCTATAAATTGTGGCCCCTGGCTTTACCTATAAGTCCAGCCTGATCTCACGAGAAAATGTAAGTATTTTACGTTTTGACAGTTTAGTGGCTAATTCGTATGAATCCGTACGAGTTCAGTCGTACCAAATTGTATAATTTTAAAAAGGAGGCGTGGCACCTAACCCCACCCCTAAACCCAACCGTCATTGAGCAAATCGTATTAAATTGTACGAATTAGATTGTACGAATTCGTACAAATTAGCCACTAAATCAAAAAGTTACGAATTGCCGTGAGATTGTGTTGATAAGTCTGGCAGTGGCAGATTTAGCATTTTTAAACATATATCTAAATGCGTTTACACATTATGTACAATACACATGTATATAATTATTTGACAATTATATAATAACACTCACATGTCCAGAGTCGTCTTCACATTCAGAGAAAGTGGTAATATTGTAGTCGAAATATGGCCAAAACAGCAACCTCTGAAAGCACCTTTATACCTGCCCACATGTGTTTTACTAATCTTTATCTAGCACTGAGTATTTCTTTAACTCTATTTTTGCCCCAGTAACAAACACATTCACATGCTGTAGGTTTTAAACACGTTATTCACAATTTTATGCAATTCTGAAAGAACTGAAATGCATGTTTGCGTGAAGGTATTTTTATATAAATATATGCATTTAAAGAAATGGACATTTATAATTGATTAATATACTCTTAAGTAAAAAAATAAGCTGAAATGGAAGATTTAAACATGGTTTTACTCAATTTCTGTTGGTAGGAATGTGGAGCGTGACTATAATTCGTCCATTTTATTAGTATTTGTGTGGCAAAACGAATAAAACAGTCTAAAAGGCAGCGAGGAAATGAACATTACTGATATAGCAGTAAGAATTAGATAAGCCTTTAAAGCGTTGAAGAAACATCAACCAACAAATCCTCAATGGTGCCAATCAAAACAAATATCCTTCTTGTTGGCACAGTACTCAGTTTTCTCAGCCCAATATGTTAAACTTTCGGTTAATGTGTGGTAAATTATGGCAATGAAATCATCTTCATGGAAATAATTGCTAAAGGATGCTGTCTGATTATGTTGCCATGCCAGGAAAATTCTTATTTTCATCCATGTATAATTGTTTCTGCAGAATCTAAACTAAACAGTTTACCACCTGAAGCCTGATGAAGAATATCTACAGCTATAAAGTTGGCTAAAGTCAGCTTGTAGAATCCGTCAGCCATCGGCTGAAGACAGCGCTCTGACTGGTTATTCAGCAATGAATCAGAGCGCAAGAACAAAAACTAAAGGGATGAGAACAAGTTAACAATTCAAGTCAAGAAGGAACACAATGAGACAACGTGTAATGCTGTGTTCAAACCAGACGTGGAACTCACGGATAAATCACGCGTAAATAGATGCGTGAACATTTCAGTTTACTCGCTTCATTCGCGCGTCAAATTCACTTCAAAACAGATGCGGATTAGCGTCAAAGGCAGGGCTTCTGTCTGCCCGGTGACTCTAGCTTCGTTGCTAAATGGCTAACATGAATTTTATTAGGAAAATAGCTGTGTTTATGTGCTTTATGAAGGCTGAAAAACAGCGTCGATTCGTTTGGAGCCGTTTCTGAGTCCACTAGATCCTTTCAGAGGTGCAGCCATCTCTGTGAGCTCATCAACTCCTCCAGAAACTTAACCTGGATGATGGAGGCTTTCAGCGGTGCTTCTGACTGAGCCGAGCCCAGTTTGATGAACTGTCAGGCAGGAGGCAGGAGGATTTATCATAATCACGCCCCCACATGAGCAAGCTCCTGATTGGTTAATGCGGTTTGAATGTCCGCTGAAGTTCAGATTTTCGAACTCGAGGGTTTCGCATCAAATGCTCAATTCGCACCGCGCCTTTCTCGCGTATATCTATTTGTGTCTTTGCATGTAAATCACTCGCGCTTGACGCTTCTTCCGCGTCTGGTGTGAACGCAGCATAAAACAAAACAGCTGAAGCGCAGCAATTCTGGACTCTATGCAAGAACATTTAAGTGTTGGACGAAGTTAAAGAGTGAGGGGGTGGGGTTGTGTGGCTGGTTGGGGAGTTATAGAGTGGGGGGCACAACACACCTCGGCTCAGGGCCCCTCACGTGCCACGGCCCTATGAACTTTTTCCCCCTCTCTTGCGACGCCCCTGGTCGGACGAATGCTGACGAACTGCCCAACAAAGCCCAATGGCCAACCATCTTGGTGTGTTCCAGGTCTTACAGCAAAAAAAGTCTGGGTCAAATATGGATAAACACAATGTTGGGTTAATTTTTTCAATTACAACTTTACAAGTCAGAAAAAGTTGGGACAGTATGGAAAATTTACTTTGACTTTTATTGCATTGCAGACAACAAGAACACAGAATATTTCATGTTTTGTTTGGTCAACTTCATTTCATTTGTAAATATACACCCTTTCCTGTAGGGTTGTGCCGATAGACGATAGTATCGTGTATTGACGATAGGCAAAGATATCGCCGAGAGCTGAGACTTATGATTTTAAAGACGATATTTAGCTGGTTTCACATTAATGTCGACCTATTACATGTTTTAAGTACGTTATTGAATAAAAGGAATAGCATTACTATTTTTAATCATCATCATTCGTAATAAATGAACTACAAATAATTTGACAGCTTCAGCTTGACCGAAACTTTCGGATAAAAATGAATTATTTCGATCGCTCTCATAGCAAATTAGTTAAATAATAAAAAAAAATTGACTAAATAACAAAACTAGATTTAATTAAACACGTTAAATAAAACGAAACCAGCTCAAATGTTCTGGAATAAAACGTGTTGCGGTCGTTGGCCATTTGAGACTCCTTTATAACAGCACTCCCGCAAAATTCTCTCTTGCTTTCACAAAAAAGTTATTGATCTTTTATATCCGTAATTAATAGTCTATTTAAGTTTTAAGGCCGCCTTTAAGGTGGCTTATAACCTATTTTTTTCAGTGCATGCATCGACTGCTCCTTCAAATACACGGAATATACACGTGTCTTATTTGTGTTTAATCCGATGGAATGATAAACACGGACAGCGCATTATGCAGAAATTAATCATTTATTTAATTTAAAAATATGTTGTTATTTATTTATATAGGCTATTAAAATATATTTAATTTATTTCAAGAGTTCACACTTAGCTCACGATTTATACATAGCTTGTTTGACGTGCTGTCCCGGGAGAGAGCCCTGAGCTCAAGGTATCCTCGAGCCCAGGGCTCCCTCCTTTCACAGGGCGAGGGGAGACTGAGGCTCAGGTCGATCTGAAACTCCCCCGCTGCTGAGGCCAAGGTGAACTTCCTGAGAGTAAGACATTAGAAAAAAGATTTAGGCTTATTTTATCTATAATATAGAGCACATTTGGATGGTGGGAGGAAACCAGGGAACCCGGGGGAAACCCACACGGAGAACATGCAAACTCCGCACTGAAACACCAGATGGCCCAGTGAAGACCCAACGCCATTGGTATTCTTGCTGTGAGGCAACAGTGCTAGTCACTGGGCCACCGTGCCGCCCATTCTTGATAAAGGTGGAAGGGGAGGAGGGGGGTTTCTTCCAGACGAAGATAGTTGTAGAGAGGAAATGAGGATATATATAGTGACTTGGGATCCTTTGATTGGAGGATCATGATTAGCTAATGTGGACCAGCTGGGTCAATCATGAGCACATGCTCCTCTCGAAATTAGTTTAAAATTTAAACTTCACTTATTTAAACTAGCCTACATTAAATTAAATTACAATCTGTATGTTACCAGTCGTTTTGGTATTACTGAACAGATTATTAATAACTTATCAAAGAACATTTAACTGAGCTCAATGAAAAGTTTTAGGTCAAATAGGCTATTTTATATTGGAGCAGTAGGCTATTGCCGACTCGCTGCAGCCATGTCTAAAATGAAACTCTTATCAGAAAACAATAAACACATATGCCAAGCGCAACATTCTGTCAACATTGTGACACTAGACCTGAAGCCGCGGCGCGCTCAACTGAACAAAAACACGGAAAACTTCACCACGTAGAAACAGTCACGTGCGGGTTGCGAGTCTTCCATCCGCATCCCGTCTGAAAGGACCTTAATGCATCCTTGTTTCTTCCGTGCGAAGTTAAGCATTTCATCAATGTGTATTATATCTATTTTGCGGCAGTCCCGCGGGCCGAGGATATCAGCGTAAACCCGAAGTCACAATCAAATCCTGTCCTGCGCTGCACTATAGCATCGAGTCTTGTCTCAGCTCCTATTCAGCTGTAAGAGCGCGGTGATTTGCATTGGTTTGAATTATCCAATATCAAACGTATTACGTAAACGCAGTAGGTTATTGAATAAGTTTCAAAAATCAGCCGAAAGGTTATTAAATATGTTTAGATATGGATAAATATATGAATAAAATATTATATAGAAACTTTCCCAGAGATGGGTTGCGGCTGGAAGGGCATCCGCTGTGTAAAACAAACGCTGGATAAGTTGGCGGTTCATTCCACTGTGGCGACCCCAGATTAATAAAGGGACTAAGCCGAAAAGAAAATGAATGAATTATATATAAACATAACACTGCCGTGCCCCCTTGCGATAGTATCGTGTATAGGCGATCTCACAGGGGGACGATATGGCGATCTGAAAATTTCGTATATCGCCCAACACTACTTTCCTGTTACTACTTCTAGGGCTCGCTATCAGGTAAATTGGTTAAATAATGATGAGAAAGAAAGGTCTAGTCATTTAGAAGCAAAGATGGGCAGAGGATCGCGAGTTTGCCAACAAATATATAGGAAATTTATTTAAATGAAACCATGTTCCTCAAATAAAATAGAAAGCCATTTGGATATTTCACCTTCAACAGTGCATACAATAATTAAAAGATTCATGGAATCTGGAGGAATTTCAGTGTGCGAGAGACGAGGTCGCGAGCCTAAGCTGACCAACTGTGATCATTTACCTCAGTGTTCTTGTCCATTGATGTGTGTTGGAAAGACATCAAGTTCAGGAATGAAAGTATCAGTGAATATAAATGAACAAAGGAGTGCATGTGACAGAAATGTGATGAAACAATTCATCAGGAAGCTTGGTATGTTTAATGTATTTTCTGGGAACAGTCTTTTAGTTAGATACGATTTGATGGTTCGATAGATGGAAGACCTTTTTTGGCTTGGTTTTGTTGAAATAAGGACTGAACTTTCTGTTCTCTGAACTTTAAAAAAAATTAATTTGAGCAACATTTTCTGCTTTTTTTTAATTTTTTTTATTTGTTTATTAAACTTTTTCAGATATAACATAGTATTTTTACAGAGATATTTAAACAAATATTATTCCCACCCCTACCCTCTACATAACATAAGTTGAAATTACATTTATCATTTAAAAAAAAAAAAAGAAAAAAAAAATTACTCATGATAATAACAAAATAATAATCAAATAAATAGAAACAGTTAAGTAAATAAAATGAATAAATTATAAAGAATAAAAATTAAATAAATAACTCAAAATTATAAAAAAAAAATGAGTCCTCGGATATTTATAAAGTACCTAGTCATGTGATATGCTCAGAAAAAAAAAAAGTCTAAATGGATCCCATGTTTCAGAAAAGGCCCTAGTATTGCCATTTATTGTAAACCTAATTTTTTCCAAGTGGATGAAGCTCATTGCGTCCCGCAACCAGCTGTCAAAACTCTTAGGGAATCTTTGTTTTCATAATAACAGAATACAACGTCTTGCTAACAGTGTCAAAAATGCAAGGGCATTTGCAGTACAGCTCGATAACCCTACTATATTCTGGGAAAGTCCAAAAAGTGCAATAAGAGGGCACGTTTCGATGTGTATCTTTGTCACAGAAGAGAAACACTTGAAAATTGATAGCCAATAAGAAGTGATTGATGGGCACAGCCAAAACATATGTATTAGGTCTGCAGGTGCTTGATTACAGCGGTCACATATAGGATCCACGTCTTGAGTTATTTTTGCCAATCTCACTTTTGTCCAGTGTATACGATTAACAAATTTTAATTGGATGAGGCTATGTCGTGCACAGATAGAGGAGGTATGAATGCGGGACAGAATCTGGTCCCACATATCATCCTCAAATGTAAGATTGAGGTCTGACTCCCATTGTTGTTTAATAAAGAAAAGAGAGGTAGTAGAAAAAGAGGAGATCAGCCTGTATAGAGTAGACAGTATACATTTTTTATCTAAGGGTACTTCAAAAATTTGGTCAAGTTGAGATTTTGGTGGAAGGTTCGGAAGATCTGGATATGAGTTTAACAAAGTTTCTACGTTTTCCGCTTTTAAGGCATTTCTAGCAAGACATTACTATTGCTGGAAACAATAGCTGCTCAATGCTCTGGGTGTTAGCACTAAATGTGTGTGTGCACTAGGATTAATTTAAAGCGGAGGACCAGTTTCGAGTATGGGTAAAACGTTAGTTTACAAGGCTCACTTCACTATTGTGTACATAATACAGAATTATTTCTGAAGTTTCATGTGACACTAAAGATTCTCCATCCTAAAATATGATTTAAAATATATACCGAATATCCTCTGTATTTGTACTAAAAATAAACCCATGCATACTTTGGAAAAAAAAGCTTGTTACTATTTGTAAAACATTTATTTTTTATTTAAAAAAAAACATTCAAATCAATGACTCTAAAAAACACACAAGAGGTGCTCGTCTGTTTATAACTCTCTTTATTTAACCAGGTTAAAAACTCTGTAGTGTTCTGGTGCAGTGTGTTGTAACTGACTTAAAACCAAGTTAAACCATAGCCAATGAAGACAGAGTCGTTATAAGGTTGATCGATTACTGTCACTCTTATTATAATACTCAGAAATCCTGTTTTGACTGAAATTGCACTTAAAATGATCATAAGATAAACAAACTACAGTTTTCCTTGCAGTAGGGATTACAGCGGTAAACAAACGTATAAACATTTACATTTAGTCATTTAGCAGACGCTTTTATCCAAAGCGACTTACAAATAAGGACAAGGAAGCAATTTACACAACTATAAGAGCAGCAGTGAACAAGTGCTATAGACAAGTTTCAGGTGTGTAAAGTCTAAAAAGCAAAGCATTAGTAATGTAAGTTTTTTTTTTGTTTGAGAGAGAGAGAGTACAGTTAGTGGTATAGCCAGAGAGGCAGTTACAGATTAGGAAGGAAAGTGGAGACTAAACAGTTGAGTTTTTAGTCGTTTCTTGAAGACAGCAAGTGACTCTGCTGTTCTGATGTAGTTAGGGAGTTCATTCCACCAACTGGGCAGATTGAATGTGAGAGTTCGAGAAAGTGATTTCTTCCCTCTTTGGGATGGAACAACGAGGCGACGTTCATTCACAGAACGCAAATTTCTGGAGGGCACATATATCTGCAGAAGTGAGAGCAGATATGAAGGAGCACAGCTAGAGGTCACTTTGTAAGCAAACATCAGAGCTTTGAATTTGATGCGGGCAGCAACTGGCAGCCAGTGCAAACGGGTGAGTAGCGGAGTGACATGTGCTCTTTTGGGTTCATCAAAGACCACTCGTGCTGCTGCGTTCTGAAGCAGCTGAAGAAGTTTGATAGAGTTAGCTGGAAGCCCGGCTAGTAGAGAGTTGCAATAGTCCAGTTTGGAGAGAACAAGAGCTTGAACAATGAGTTGAGCTGCATGTTCAGATAGGAAGGGTCGGACCTTTCTGATGTTATAGAGTGCGAATCTGCAAGATCGAGCAGTTCTAGAAATGTGCTCAGAGAAGTTCAGTTGGTCATCAATCGTAACTCCAAGGCTTTTTACCATTTTGGATGCAGTGATGGTTGCCCCATCCATCTGGATTGAAAAGTTATGGTGTAGAGTCGGGTTGGCAGAAACTTCAAGCATTTCCATTTTCGTTAAGCTGAAGATGATGATCTTTCATCCAGTGTGAAATGTCTGACAGGCAGGCTGAGATGCGAGCTGGAACCGAGGGATCATCAGGGTGAAAAGAGAGGTATAGCTGGGTGTCATCAGCATAGCAGTGGTAGGAAAATCCATGTTTCTGGATGACTGTTCCTAAAGATGTCGTGTAGATGGAGAAGAGAAGTGGCCCAAGAACAGAGCCCTGAGGTACCCCATTGTTTAGATGCTGTAGGTTGGACACCTCTCCCCTCCAAGACACCCTGAATGACCTGTTAGAGAGGTAAGATCTGAACCATTGATTAACAGTGCCTGCAACGCCCAGTGACTCAAGCATGGATAGTAGGATCTGGTGGTTTACAGTGTCAAAAGCAGCTGATAAATCCAGCAAGATGAGGACAGATGATTTAGAGTCTGCTTTAGCCAGTCTGAGATCCTCCACGACCGAGAGCAGGGCAGTCTCAGTTGAGTGGCCTTTCTTAAAGCCAGATTGCTTGTTGTCCATGAGGTTGTTTTGAGTAAGAAAGTCTAGGACTTGATTGAACTCTACTTTCTCCAAAATCTTGGCCATGAATGGAAGCAGGGATACCGGTCGGTAGTTTTCAAGTAGCGTTTGATCCAGGTTGGGTTTCTTTAGCAGTGGAGTTACCCTAGCCTGCTTAAATGAAGTGGGGAATAGACCAGAGTGAAGAGATGTGTTAATTATGTGAGTCAGTGTTGGTATGACTGCAGGAGAAATGGCTTGCAAGAGATGAGAGGGAATGGGATCTAGCGGACAGGTGGTTGCATGGCTAGATAGCACGAGATTGGACACCTCAGACTCAGAGAGCTGGGAGAAAGAGGTGAGTGTGTGTGGTGTTGGTGGTGTATCTTGCGTGTTTGTTGTAGGTGCCGCAAATTGAGCACTGATATTTGCAGTTTTGGTGCAAAAGAATGTAGCAAAGTCATCAGTAGTGAGTGTGGAGGGTGCGGGTGGAGGGGGAGGATAGAAGAGGGAGGAAAATGTTTTAAATAGTAAGCGAGGATTGGTGGCACTGTTGACTTTCTGACGGAAGTATGTCTGCTTTGCAGAAGTAACCTCAGCCGAGAAAGAGGACAGAAGAGTTTGATATGTTATGAGCTGTTCAGGATTTTTAGTTTTTCGCCAAATTCTCTCTGCAGCCCGAAGTTTAGAGCGATGCTCACGGAGAACATCAGAGAGCCAGGGTGCAGGAGGACTGGCACGGGCTGGCCT
Organism: Danio aesculapii; assembly: GCF_903798145.1. Classification (NCBI taxonomy): domain Eukaryota; kingdom Metazoa; phylum Chordata; class Actinopteri; order Cypriniformes; family Danionidae; genus Danio; species Danio aesculapii. Next base: position 603,674 of record NC_079438.1, on the reverse strand, counting down.
GGATGTAAGAGGACATAGTCTGTCTAGACATCATGCTAGTGTGGAGCAGAGTGTATCAGTGGCACTGTTCGTATCAAGTGCAGAGAGTTTGCAAGATGGAGGAAGAGAGTTAGAAACAATGGTGGATAGTCTATTGGGTGAGAGAGAGCATAGGTTTCTGCGAAAGGCAACTAGAGTAGGAGTGTGTGGCGGCTCAGGAGTAATGTGGATGTTGAGAGAGAGAAGGAAATGATCCGATGTTTGTAGTGGAGTTACTAGTGTTTGATCAGCGAAGCAATGTCAAGTGTAAATAAGATCTAGTTGATTACCTGATTTGTGAGTAGCAGAAGTAGGTGCTCTTTTGAGGTCAAAAGAGGAAAGCAGAGTCTGGAAGTCAGCAGCTTGAGGTCTTTCAATGTGGATGTTGAAGTCACCTAGCACCAACAAGGGAGTGTCATAATCAGAAAAAGATGAGAGAAGAACATCCAGTTCATCTAAGAAGTGACCTAATGTACCCGGGGGGCGGTAGATGACAACCACATTTATGTAGAAGGGGTGGATAATGGTTACTGCATGGAATTCAAAGGAGCTGATTTTTGGCAGGGACTGTCTCTGAGTAAATTTCCATTCTTTGGAAATCAGTAGTCCAGTCCCACCCCTCTCCCTGTCTGACGAGGAGTGTGGGAAAGAGAGAAATTAGTAGAAAGAGCTGTATGTGTAGCAGTGTCCTCTGTTCTCAGTTAGAGCCATGAGATTATAGTCAGAATGAGTGGCTATGGAGGTAATAAAATCTGCCTTGTTAACAGCAGATTGACAATTCTAGAGGCCCACGGAGAGAGAGAGAGTTGTGAACTAGCAGATACATGTATTGATCGAAGGTTGTGAGGATTGCGCCTGCAGCGTACCTCCCGTGCTTTGCGAGTGTTAGTAACAACAGGAATTGGTGAACACATAATAAAAGTGCAAGGAAAACAATAATGAGTGCAGAGATAAAGTGAAATAAGAAAGTAAAAGTACTCAAGTGCTTTGTCGGTGTCTTTGCTCAGTGGAGTCACGCAGGTAGAGTCGATGGTCTTTACTCTCGTCGGTCTTCACACAAGGCTGCCGTGAGACTAGCTGCTTATATACACCCCTGAGCATTTTGCTGATTGAGCTCAGCTGGACACGCCTCGAGAGTAAAAACACCCGAAACTGTGGCAGGGGGGCATGAAACCGTCCCCGCTCGACACACAAGCTCTTACAGTAACCAAGGAAACAGTGGGTAAACTTTCTAGTACCATACACAGATAGCTGAAAACAAGTTTAGACGTCCTACAACCATACACAACCAGCTGAAAACAAGTCTAAGTGTTCTCTAACCATACACAGCAACTGAAAACAAGTCTAAATGTACTTACACGGTGTCGCTCTCGATGCTAAAGTGCTTCTCCTGCTAACTAAACCTACTGTGCTCTATATATATAGTCTTTACCTGCCGTTTGGACATGCCTCCAGAGTAAAAACACCCGAAAACATTGTATTTTTAACAAAATAGTCACTGACATAGTATATTTATCATGTCTAATGTAAAAAACATGAACTTACGAACTGACGTTTCGACACAATGTAGAGATCCCGAAGTGCAAGTGTTTCGAAACTAGGCACCCAAGCATGATCCGAAACACTCAGGTCAAGTGACCAAAGTGATTCGAAACACCAAGGTCACATGGCTAAAAAGATTCAAAGCATCAGGGCGTTTCACAAGCTTTTCGAGATGTGGCATACCTGCCAAATCTGCGTTAATAAATCAGTTTAATTTTAACCATAGTATAGTCTTTTGGATTATGAATTTCTTAATATGCAGGAAACAAAGAGTTAGGGTAAATGGGGCACTATCAGACATCATCAATATTTCTACAGGCTCTCCGCAAGGCTGTGTACTTTCTCCTGTTCTTTTTATATTATATACAAATGATTGTCAGAGTACACAGGAAAATAGGTACTTGGTTAAATATGCAGATGATACGGCGCTTTTATCTTTGCTTTCTCACTCAGACCAGGAATGTGGTCCAGCCCTGCATGATCTTATCTCACGGTGTAATAAAATGAAACTAGACCTGAATGTGTCAAAAACCAAAGAAATGCTCATTTAAGCTGCGGTCACACAAGAGTTTGAGCTTCCGAAATTCTGTCGTGCGGCGCTGCGAAAAGGGGCGGGATTAAACAAGATATTTAGACATTAATAAAGCGAGTGATTTGCTCCATGTTTTATATTTCTGTTCAGAGAGGTCATGTTTTGATCCTCGATTGGTGTCACACAGTCAAGTGATGCGATTTCGCAGAGTTCACCAAGCTTGAACTTTGCACCGCAGCGAACTGCGAAACTTAACGCATGACCCTGCGTTTCCGGTCTGACGCATTCACAAGCGTATGATTGGAAGAATGGAGGAAAAGCCCAGTGTGACCGCAGCTTAACTTAGGCAAAAAAACTCCTGCTCTCCAAAAGGTGTTAATCAATGACACACAGGTCGAGGTTGTGGAGGGATATAGGTACTTAGGAACAATTATTGACAACAGGTTAAAATTTGATCAAAACACACATACAATTATTAATAAGGCTCATCAAAGACTGTTTTTATTGCGGAAACTCAACTCTTTCAATGTAGAGAAAGTTATTCTTAAGACCTTTTACTATTCCTTTATTGAAAGTATTCTGTCTTTTTTCTTTATTTGCTGATTTTCTTCACCGTCTTTGAAAAACAAGAATCGTCTTCAAGGCATCGTTAATTTGTGCTTAAAGATTTTGGGAGTTCGCCTTCAAAGTCTTGCATACTATTACGAACAGCAGGTGTTGAAGATGGCACATAAAATACTAGGGGAAAGCACACACCCTTTGAATAAACATTTTGAGTGGACGCCCCTTGGTCGACGTCTAAGGACAATAAGATGTTCCACAAATCGTTACAAATTTACTTTGGTGCCTGTAGCAATTAGGTCACGTGATAAACGTAGTTAAGCTGCGGTCACACTAGAGTTTGAGCTTCCGAAATTCTGTCGTACGGTGCGCCGAAAAGGGGCGGGATTAAACAAGATGATTAGCCATTTAAAAAACAAGCGATTGCTCCATGTTTTAAATTTCTGTCCAGAGAGGTCCTGTTTTGATCCTCAATTGGTCTTACACAGTCAAGTGATGCGATTTCGCAGGTCAGAGTTCACCAAGCTTGAACTTTGCACAGCAGCGAACTGCGAAACTTAGCGCATGACCCTGCGTTTCCGGTCTGACGCATTAGTGTGCGTATGAATGGCAGTCTATGGGAGGAAAAGCCTAGTGTGACCGCAGCTTTAATCGTCGGAATGAATTGCCCCAAGGGCATTAATAAAGTTTTAAACTAAACTAATTACACATCTGTCTCAATCAAATTTCAAAAAAGGATAAAAATGGTGTCATCTCATATTCACTTTGTAAGTTTCTGTGAAAGGAGAGATATTTTGCTATTTGACACTTATAGTGCATATTTAAGCTACATTAAAACTTTGATATGGACACTGAGAAATAAGTAGGATACATTTGCTGATACATTCATAGGCACACATATACATCCATACATCCACATAGACAGACATATACAACCTTTTAGGCATACATATCCATACAAGTTAGATCAGGGGTGATCAACCCGGTTCCTGCAGATTTCAGCTCCAGCCCTGATCAAACACACCTGCCTGTAATTATCAAGTGCTGTTCAGGTCCTAATTAATTAGTTCAGGTGTGTTTGATCAGGGTTGAAGCTAAAATCTGCAGGAAAGTAGATCTCCAGGAACAGGGTTGAGTACCCCTGAGTTAGATAGTGACAGACAGGAGAGTTAGAGATAGGATATAGCTGATAGATAGATAGATAGATAGATAGATAGATAGATAGATAGATAGATAAAACAGTAAAGGAAGCTCCATGCAAGAGATACCATCCATCTGTGGTGTGGGAGCATTTCCATTTGGAAACACAGAACAACATGAGATGTATGTATTGTGATAGGCAACTAAGCCTATTGCAATAATACATCAACTATGATGCGCCATTTGTAGAGCACTCATCCAGCCATTTTGGGGGGGTGCAGAGAATGGTAACATCGTCCCTGTACCTCAGTGTCCAAACTTCGTCTCTGTCCTGCTGAGTTTACCTCCAACTTGCTTCAACACACCTGCCAAGAGGTTTCTAGTATATCTATCACCTTATTGGCTGGTTCAGGTGTGTTTAATTAGGGTTGGAGCTAAACTCTCCAGGACACCGGCCCTCCAGGACAGAGTTTGGACATCCCTGCTGTACCTAGACCTGATATTCAAACTGCTGGGTCATCTAAGCAAGGTATGCACTGAGTGAAATCTAATTGTGAATACAAATTGCTGAGACAGAAAAGAAAATCCTTTTTAATATATACACTTAAGCCTATATCAACCTAAGTTCTGCAATTTAACATCCCATTAACACGCTTTACTGTATATATATATATATATATATAGTTGTGTGTATGTATGAACTATTTCAGGCTAAATCATTTAAATATACTTAAAGTAGGTTGTATTCCTTTTTTTAAGGCACACAAAACTAATTGGCTGAGGCTCTTGTAGACATTGTGGTGAAGGATGTGCAGCCCATTATGGAGGATATGGATTTCAGGGCCTTTGTGAACAAGCTTGATCCAAGCCATGTTTTCCCATCCTGCAAGGCGCTTAAAATGATGGTCACTGAAAGGTACAACAGCACCAAGAAGAAGACTATGAGGGACCTACTAGTGATGGGAAGTTCGGATCATTTTACTGACTCGGACCTTTGAATCTCGTTCATTGAAATGAATCTTTTTTCGAGTCATTTCATTTATTTCGTTCAATTTGTCAAAATAACCTTAAAATGCACACAGTCTGAGCTGGAAACACCCATGAGTAGTTCACCTTTCCAGTCTTCTGGTTTTTGAGTCGTTCGTTCATCACATGACAGCATGTAAAGAGATGACTCAAAACCAAAGACTCAAGAAATGAACGGATCAAATCTTTTTCCGGCTCTGAATGCATATGATTGGCTTCGGTCTTTCATTTGATGAACGAACGACTCAAACCTGATAGAGGACTCGAAAAATGAACTAATATTCTACTCCACCTGCACAAATGTGGATGTGCGCAAATGAACGAATCACTCCCTGAGAGGACTCATACTTTGAGTCACATAAAAGATTCTTTGAAAATGAATGAATAGTTCAAGAACGACACATCACCGTGACCTACAGAAGGCACAGTTTGTTAGCTTCACAGTAGATATATGGTCCTCGGTTAATATGGATGGATACCTTGGTGTAACTTGCCACTATATTACACCAGAAGCAAAGATGGCAACTGTTGTATTGGGTGTTGTAATGTTTTACCAAACACGCAATGCACAGCATCTCATGGAGGCTAAGCTCTGCTCATGTCTGAGTGGGGAATAACCTCCAAGGTTCAGTGTTTAGTAACTGATAACATGATGTTAAGTGCCCAACTGCTTAACATAAGACCCATCTCATGCATACCTGCCAACACTCCCGTTTTTCCCGGGAGTCTCCCGTATCTCAGACCCATCTCCTGTATCGTTCTGTCTCCTGGAAAACTCCCGGAATTCCACCCCAAACCCCCACCCCCCCGCTCCTCAGCTTTTTGGTTCAGTCCCCATGCGCACCGAACCCAACGCGCAACCATCTACACACCCGCTCCCCGCTCTTCACTTCGTGCACCCCCATATCACCCCCCTCTTCACTTCGCGCGCACCCCTGGGTAAAATCTCCCGGATTTTATGATCTGAATGTTGGCAGGTATGATCCCATGTTTTGCACACAATCTTAATTTGATTGTAAAGAAGGCTCTAGATCAAACCCCCCTAATCAGTGAAATTCATCACAAAGCCAGAAGGATTTCAGGGTTGTTTAGATCCAGCTGCAAAGCAAAGGACAAACTTGAGGAAATGCAGGCCTTGATAGGTAGACCATCTTTAAAACTCGTACAAGAGGTGGAAACCGGATGGAACAGCTCCTTTGACAGTGGCTTTCTAGTTTCGAACCTGATCCTGCTCTGTTGTTGAGTTCCAAAGACTATGTCATTCAAGAAACCATAACATTACTGCAACCATTTAAACTTGCAGTTGTCGGACGAACAGAGAGCCTCTAAGCTTATACCACTCTACCGGACGCTGCAGCACAAGCTAACTGAGAAAAAAGACCTTGCAAAGCAGGAATCAGTTGTCCAATTAGGTAAGCCACAACAGCCATACTGTCACTGGCCACAAGTATCACATTGTTGTCAGTAATATAATGCATTTGCTTTGCTCCTGTTTTGGACAGGCTCACACCTGCAAGAAGGTCTCCAGTCGAGATGTGGTGGGTATGAGTCTTTCAGAGCATTGGCTTTGGCTACACTGCTAGACCAAAGGTTTGAAATCGTAGCATTTGGAAATACTGGAAAAGGCCAGGAGGCTGAAAGGCCTCTCACGATGGAGTGCGAAATGAAGATCCCCTGAAATACCGGAAGGAGAGATAAATAATTTCCCCAAATTTGTATGTGCTTGTGAAGAAGTACTTGTGTATGCCAGCAACAAGTGTGCCATGTGGGGGGATTTTTTTCAAAGGCTGGAGAAATAATTTGTATTAAATGAAGCAGACTTAGTCCATCCACAGCAGAACATCGTATTTTTATTAATGTTCATATTTCATGACCAAAATATTTATTAATCACTGTTTCTTCAGGTGTTCAGAGTTGTCGCCTCACAGCAAGAAGGTCGCTGGTTCGAGTCCCGGTTGGATCAGTTGGCATTTCTGTGTGGAGTTTGCATATTCTCCCCGTGTTGGCGTGGGGTTTCTCCGGGTGCTCCGGTTTCCTCCACAGTGACATGCACTATAGGGGAATTGGGTAGGCCAAAATATCCGTAGTGTATGTGTGCAGGAGGAGATCTGCGCAGGACTGGATTTTTAATCCCGCTCCCACCAGGTTTTATTTCGGAAAGCGCCACAAGAAATCTTGTCGGGTCGTGTGGCTCCTGCAGTACAGCCACGGAAGTGCAGACCTCTATCCTGGTCCTCTAGGTTGGGGGTTAAGTGTTGAGCTAACAACCCACCTTGTAAAAATTAGATGCACCAACATGGTGCGTCTAAATATCAACTTCTATATAAACGGCCCTGTGGGTAAGTAAGTAAGTTTATTCAGATGTGCCTCCACAATTACAAGAACAACACATTACAAGAATAAATTGTTATTTATACAAATGCCAGATTTGAACCCATGGTATCAGCGTTTCATTTGAGAATACTAACTACTCTCCCAAACTGCTTGGGTAAAGCCGTTACACAACATATGATATAATTCACTATTTAGACGACGTGCTTCTCATTCGAAGCTGTTTCAGCGCAATACTAAAAATCTAAAAATGACCACAAGGTGCCACTGTAGAGATGCAGATACAGATTCGACACATTTGCTTTGACTGTTTCATGAAGCCTCACTCTGCCCCATAGATATTTACATTAGATGTCGCCTTCCCTGTTGTTGTCTATTGGAAGGAATGCCTTAATAGAGCTGCCATTTTGGTACAGAGTGGTGCTCCTTTGAAATGAATGCAGGACCAAGCTGCAGTGGAGGACTGGGGCCATCTAGAGCCAGAGATATACACATATTTGTATACATCTATGATGTGGAGCTTTCCCTGTGGTCATTATGCAAATTTTATTTTTTAAATTACGAAAATTATAATTTTACATCACTTTTACCCCCTGTCGAATTTGATCTAATCTGTGTCCTGAAACACACCTCCTCTCCTGCTTTCACTTCTAACAGAGGGAGCGATTCGTTTGAGAATGAATCTCCGTTATGAATGACTCGTTCACTTAGCTGACAATAATATCAGTTTCTGGCACCGCAGCGTCTTGTTGTCACATTTCATTTGCATTGTTTGCTCTTTTATTCAACAAAACTAGCATAAGCCTAGGATTTAGCACAAGCTGGTGCTACTTTCCCTTATGATCAGTGCAGAAAGAGACTATTATCATCAATAGCGGTACTTGGTTAGCACGAAAGTGGCTAACATACAAAAAACGAAATCTTACCTAAGAAATGTTCTGCCTTTGTGCTTTGTTTTCTTTGTTTGCTCGTTACTACACCCGTACACAGCGCTGAAGTCCAGCATCTTCACATTGCCCTACTGAAAAAAACAGCGTTAACCAGCCTAGGCTGGTTGGCTGGTTTTAGCTGGTTGACCAGTCTGGTTTTAGAGGGGTTTTGGCCATTTCTAGCCTGGTCTTAGCTGCTCAAGCTGGAAAATGACTAGTTAAAACCAGCTTGACCAGCCTAGACAGGCTGGGAGCCCAGCCAAAACCAGCTATGTCCAGCTGGTTTTAGCTGGATTTAGCTGGTCATTTAGCTGGCCAACTAAGACCAGGCTGGAAATAGCTGGAAACCAGCCTGGAAATGGCCGAAACCCCTCTAAAACCAGGCTGATGAACCAGTTAAAAACAAGCCAACCAGCCTAAGCTAGTTTAATCTGGAATTTTCAGCAGTCAACAGTCTTGACTAGTGCGGTTGAATGACATTTGTCCTGGGAGCACTGTACAAATGTGGCGGCGGTATAGATGCATGCTCAGGGTCTGTATGCGATATCTAGTGTATATATCTATGACTTTGCCCAATACCACCTTTGGGATTGCTCAAGAGAGCACATATCTGAAATTTGCTTTCACACAGAACCAGGAACACTAACAGGAAGTGACTAAACAGGAGGTATATTATCACAGTAAATAAAAGTATTCCTTTTAAACAAATGACGTAGATTGATTCATTGGTAACAATGAATTTCACATTTTAACAAAAGCAATATGCATAAAAAATATTTAAAGAATATACTCTAAAGTGAAACACAAACTCATTGAAATTAAAATCTCATTCATAAGAGTGAGGTAAAACCTCACAAGCCACAATTCCTGCCCTATACAAGAGCGAGTGCTCCTATTGATTCATTGTGATGTCCGAAACTGGGTTTGAGCTAAGGACTGAATCGGCCATGTAGGAGGTGAAACTGCAGACACAGGCTGATCCTCGAGCACACGGACCCATAGATACAGACCTGCTGCCCTCTGCTGGAAATGCTCTTACTTATACTCTTACTTATAACATACAAAGCATGCAGCTTTTTCCACACAAGACACAATTCACTTCAAATAGTTCGATTGTGTAACAAATACTTCAAATACGTAGAGAAAATGGAGTGAGGAGTACGTTTGGCTTTGTGCTGTATTTTTATCCTTTATTAATTAAAACATTAGGCCTGATTTGTATTTTAATCTAACATAAGAATCACCAGGACATTTGCGACCAGATTATTTTCTCTTTGTATTCCCCACAGCACGTTAATATTCAATATGCACGTGTACAGGGCTGGAGTGGGACCCATTTTCAGCTAGAATCTAAGGCTCGAGACCAGCCCCCACCCCCTTTCCCTATTCAACCCCCTATGAAACTGGAAAACATTTTCTAAAGAACTGAAAGTGGTCATTTGTTGAATTTGCAGAATTAGGAGGTCATATTTGGGTGGCGCAGTGGGTAGCGATGTCGCCTCACAGGAAGAAGGTCACTCGTTCGAGCCCCAGTTGGTATAGTCTGCATGTTCTCCCCATGTTTGCATAGCTTTCCTCCGGGTGCTTTGGTTTCCCCTACAAGTCCAAAGACATGCGCTATGTGAATTGGGTAAGCTAAATTGTCCGTAGTGTATGAGTGTATGTCCTGGTCCTCCAGGTTGTGGGTTGAGTGTTGGGTTGACGACCCACCTCATAAAAATAAGCCGTTTAGGGAACACCAACATGGTGCGGCTAAATATCAACTGCAATATAAACAGCACCGGGAGTAACAGTAAGGAGGTCATATTTACTAAAATCAATTCAATTCACCTTTATTTGTATAGCGCTTATACAATGTAGATTGTGTCAAAGCAGCTTCACATAAAAGGTCACAGTAAATAGGAACAGTGTAGTTCAGTTTGTAGTGTTTAAGTTCAGTTCAGTTGAGCTCAGTTCAGTGTGGTTTAATAATCACTACTGAGAGTCACTGATGAGCAAAACCAACGATGCGCAGCTCTACAGATCCCGAACCATGCAAGCTAGAGGCGACAGCGGAGAGGGAATGTCTTCACTAATTGGCGAAAGTGAATAAAAAAAAACCTTGAGAGAAACCAGGCTCAGTTGGGCACGACCATTTTAATTTCTCCGCTGGCCAAACGTCTTGTGCAGAGCTGCAGTCTCAGCGGCGGAGGCTGGAAGCTGGCCTCAGCGAACACTCGTCTGTCTCTGGAGCGTCACAGGAATCAGTCTCATGTTCTCCACTCTTCCATGACCACCACAGTAACTGCTCAGGATACGGCCTGGTCCAGGATATGGAAACCTTGGGATCATCTCGTCGTTGGTCTTGGATCGAATCAGTGACTCTGCATAGTCTGAGGGCCTCGGGAAGAGTATCCCCAGGTGGAAATGGAGAGTAAAGAGAATAATTAGCGTAGCTGCTGTTCATAGTGTATATAAACAAGACGCATAACCTGTGTGGAAGCCCCCTAAGTGGTGCACTAAGTGTATGCTTTACTGAACAGATAGGTCTTTAATCTAGTTTTGAATTGGGAGAGTGTGTCTGAGCCTCGGACATTATCAGGAAGGCTATTCCAGAGTTTAGGAGCTATAAATGAGAAGGCTCGACCTCCTTTACTCGACTTCGCTATTCTGGGTACTACCAGAAGCCCTGAAAGCCATTTCAAAAGCCATTTTATTTAAAAAAACATCCTAACTGGGTTTACATGTCAACATAGGACCCCTTGTTTGATTTCACCTTCACGATTCTTGCATTCTTGTGAGGATGGATAGTTTTTGCTTAAATTTCTTTGCAGGATGTCAGAATAGCCTGCCAGCGCTGCTGTTTTAATTCTGACTGCCTCCCACCCTCATTCATCTGGAGTCATAAATCCGTCAAAAGGCTAAAATCACTTTAATTTAATTGAAACAATCAAAAGAAAAAGACTAAACTGAATTTAAAAAATATTCTTTTTGAATGTTACTAGTCAATGTTTGTGCTTGTCTTGAAGAAACATCTGTCAGTTTGGCGCATTTGGCCAAATCATGGCCTAATGCTCTTCTTTTTAACCAGGCTTTTCCAGCTCCCCCTGGTGGCCATATTTTTACCATCAGTTTTATCCTTCAGGCAATTAGCTCACGTCACACCACAGAATTAATCATCATAATATCAATTATCACAGCTTTAATTGTTTCAATTTGTGTTCATGGAGTTTTACAGATGGTCATATGTTGCATTGGAAGCGCTTGTTTACATTAAATTTTATTTATTTAAATTAATATTTTAAATTGAACAAGCTTTCTTATAATATTTGACAAATAAACTGTGACACCCCATTCACACGGGGCGTCAGCATCAATGCTTCCCATTCACTTTGAATGGGTGATGTCAGGCGTTGCCGAACTGCATTGTTGATCCGTCGGCGCAGCTTCAGAGGCGTTGTTCGCTACAGAAGTTGGGACTTTCTCAACTTTTCAAGTGCTGATGGAACCGTCAACCAATCACATCGCTGTATGCAAATACACCAGCTCAGACAGTAGTCGATTGATGACTAATTTCATTGGCTGACGCTGTTATGATGATCGCATCAGCCCCAACTTCAGACACGCCCTCTGTCAAGCGTTGACGCTGAAGCCCTGTGTGATTTGGGCTTGAGGGGAATAATAGCCGCATTTCCACTATCAGGCCAGTGCGAGCCAGGGCTTTAATCGGGCCAGGCCGGGCCAATAGCCTGGGAGGTTGAGAAATGAGGCCGAAATCGTGTCGCGTTTCCACTGTCGGGCTAGTTGCTCGCAGCGCGTCACGCAAACACCGCCCCCAGAACGTCCCCCGAATGAAACGTCACACAACCCGTCACACAACCCGCCCACTTCAGCGGGAACACAAAACTCAAATTATAACCACAAACACAACCTGGCATCACTACGAGAGCTGGAAGATGGAGAACACCGAAGCGATTGCTTTTTTACTGTTTGTGGTCTGTTGGTGTAAGGCCAGACAGCGATCCCTGGATAAGGACATTCGAGTTCGGCGGCATTTACTTCGAACACAGATTTTGGCTGCAAGGCGAGTGAGTTGATCAAGCGCGATAGCAAAACAAATGTAAGGGAAGAAAGCATCTTGTCTCCTCTTTACCTGACAGGAAAACTCCGCCTTTGTACGTAACCCCGCCCCGAAGCCCCAGTTTCCCCTCCTTGGCCCAAGGTATTCGGCGGGCCGAAAAAGGCCGGACGCTGGCCCCAAGGAAGCCCCGCTTTGGCCCGATTACGCCCCGGAAGTGATAGTGGAAACGCGACTGGCCTTGGCTCGCCCTGGCTCGCTCGCTTTAGGCGCGAAAGTGGAAACGCGGCTAATGACACCTCATTGTATTCAGTATTTTTAAACATTTCAACGATTGCTAACAGTTTAACGAAAGTTACTCGCAATTCATCATGGGCCATATGAATTAGCTAGATGATTGTGTTTACCTTAACCTGTAATGTGGAAGTAAGCTTTTTCTGAGATAGTTTTTAGGACTGATGGGGGAAATTACTTGGACAAACAAAATGTAGTAATCTGTCAAACTCTTCAATACTCAATATAGCCATAAATATTGATCAAAAGACCTGAAATAAAGGTCAATACTCTTTGGCTGCCTAGGTGTCGGGAATCCACCATCAGCCAAACTCCCCTTGGATTCACAGCTCCTCAAATAACATTCACGTAATTACTAATCATGGACACCCATTACCTGCTTATCAGCTCACTGTAAAAGACTGAACTGCGGTCACACTAGAGTTTGTGTGTGCGAAATTCTGTCGTACGGCACTGCGAAAAGGGGCGGGATTAAACAAGATGTTTAGACATTAATAAAGGAAGCGATTGCTCCATGATTTTAAATTTCTGTTCAGAGGTCATGTTTTGATCCTCGATTGGTCTCACGCAGTCAAGTGATGCGATTTCGCAGGTCAGAGTTCACCAAGCTTAAACTTTGCACCGCAGCTTTGCAAACTTTGCGTTTCCGGTCTGACGCATTCACGTGCGTATGAATGGAAGTCTATGGGGAGAAAAGCCTAGTGTGACCGCAGCTTGACTCACCTCAGTACACATCATCTGGTCAATAGTTCACCATAAACAAATTCCCCTGACTCATTGCTGTTCAGTCTGCAATTCTGTATTCCCCATTGTCTCTTCTGGATGTCACCTGTCTTCTACCATCATCCTGTGCAGATACGACAAAGACTCATAACTACTAATATCGCATTTCAGATATGACATTCACTTATTAAACAACCTGGTTATTAAGTGTCTGTTAAAAGACTGGAAAAATACCAACCTTCATGGTATTCACCAGATGTTTCAAGCTTCTTCTTCATAAACAAGAGGGTTTTTGGCCATACATAGACTACCGAGCACTGAACTCAGACATAGTGCGAGTTCCTTACCCACTTCCTCTGGCCCCAGGACCTCTATTAGAATTCAGCTGGGCTTGTATTTTCTACAAGCTTCCCTACATCTTAATACACACCCTGAACCTGGCCGAACATCACTGCCACGTCATACAGGTCCTTCAGAGATTCAGTGAACACCATCTTTACCTAAAGCTGGAGAAATGTGAATTCCATCTGTCCCTTACGCAGTTTTTTCTAAGCCACCAGCCCTACCAGACTACAGTTGGTTCAGGGGAAGGTAAAAGCAATAAAACAATGTAAAATATAACAGAGGTCTTTAAATACATCAAGACTTATTGGACGATTTACATTAAAGCAAACCTTAAAATGCTTTATTAGTATCAATAACTCATTCCTTTGTGTCAACGCCAGTTCCTGGAGGGCCGCAGCTCCGCACAGTTTAGTTTAAACCCTGATTAAACACGCCTGATCAAACTAATTGAGTCCTTCAGGCTTGTTTGAAACCTACAGGTAAAGCTGCGGTCACACTTGACGTTTCTTCCCATAGACTTCCATTCATACGCACGCGAATGCGTCAGACCGGAAATGCAGGGTCATGCATCAAGTTTCGCATCTTGTTTAATCCCGCCCCTTTTCGCAGCGCCGCACGACAGAATTTCGCACAAACAAAGCCCGGTGTGACCATAGCTTAAGCGTGTTGACGGTTGGAACTAAACTGTGCAGAGCTGCGGCCCTCCAGAAACTGGCTTCGATACCTGTGCTTTACTGTAATTTACGTCCATCAGATGTTACAATTAACAAGCACAGTGTTACAAACCTTGAATATAACAGACAACAAATACAACTTGACTTGAATATATAAAAACATTTAATATTCATAATAATTATAATAGTTATTTTGCATCAAAAAAATCAGCATTAACATTTGATCAGTCAAGTTTTAATCAGAACTTTGTTTATACAAATACAATTAACACTGATGATAATGCATATAATAACAAAACACACATACATAATGTCAAGACACACTTAGGACTGGACACAGGAGTGCTAGTGGTGTCAGGTGAATCTGATGGATCCAGCGATTGCCTGACATATAACACCTGCAGTTTAAAAAATTAAACACCACAGAACATTTTTTAATCTCCTGGTGGTTTGGATTTTACAGCATAGGCTGTTGCAATTGTATGTCTTTGGACATTTGTTTACTGTTCTGAATTTTTCTCTTTATTTCTATGGTGGCTATCCAGAGCAGGGAACAGGCTAATACTCGAAGACACATGGTTAGCCCCTGAAAGAGGAACCTAACGGGGACCAATAATAGTTTAGTATGAATTAGTTAGAGCTTCAATACATTCATATATAGAACTCAATAGGGGAAATGTAATGGTTTAGTCACCTGAACGTCTCAATGTCATAAATTCTGCAGGCACCTCTTCCACAGGATTTCTTCAGCGCCCATTTTAGACAGGTAGAGTCAATAAGACCACCAAAGTAAATGGGAGCAGGAATACCTCCTTTAAAACAAAATGAAACTGAATTGAAAATGAACAGTGCTGTACCTAGATGTAGGTCTTAGGCAAGATAATACATTGTACTATTCCAAACACCGCAAACTCACCCAAAACTTTTACAGCTAACAGTAACATTCCCACAGAGAGAGACTTCAGCTCAGGATCCACGATCCTGCAAGAACACTTGTCAATAAGCGTTTTCCCATACAACATTATGCACAAATCCTCATGTAAACCTATTATTGATCTTTGCACTGTGAGTAGGGTTGCCATTTGCAAAATATATACAGTATATACTTCAAGATTAACCAATTGACACTTCATGGATGAATCATTAATAGAATTTAATCAGCAATACAAATACAGGTGCAAAAATATATGATGTGGTGGACCTGCCAGTATGGTATCAGGGTCGCCATGGAAACGGCTTCCTCACCTCAATCTGACCACACTGCCCTCCACATCCCAGTGCACTTTTCCCTCTGCCCCACTCCTAATAAATTACCCTACCGGGATTTAAACTGTGTCTCTGTATTCGTGTGATCTCTCATCTGCGACATTTGGTGGAGAATTCAGGCGGATTGAGGGGAAACATGACTTGGGTATTAACATCTGGACTGTTTTTTTTTCTACGTATGATTCCGCTATCTTTTCCTCTCTACTTTAACCACCTACACCTGGGGCTGAAGATAAATGACATCCTCTGCCAGCTCGCGGAGCTGGGGCATCATCAACACCAGCTAGCGGACTTCACCTGCCTCTCCTTCTCACTCCCAGCGACGATCACCACAGGGAGTTACTGGCTCTACTGAGCCAAACTGGAGACTGCGCTGTGCTCCAGTACCAACAGCAGTACCAGCAGTGGGCGCTGGATGAGCACACCTCCTGGATGAGCATAGCCATAGCACAGGCAATGGAGTTTGGCTGTTGGAAAACCAACCTACAGCCGTTGAGAGGCTCATTATTGACCACCTGCTGCAGGTGTTGCTCTCTCAGCAATGACAACTTGTTCTGCTCTGCAGCCCTGCCACCTGGCTCGAGCTGATGGAAGGCATTGAGCTGGCAGCAGCATCGAATCCCCAGGATGTGAGAGAGAGAGTAGAAGAACCCCGGAAATGGAGAGCTGCAATTGGCACCATGTGTCCACTACACAGACCCATGGCCCCCTCACCACCAGGCCAGAAGTCAACTGTACTATTGCCGACATCTGGGGATCAGGTATGCTTATTGACTCGGACCACTCCCCAAGCACCTGCAAGATGGACAGTCCCAGTCCTGCGGACTACGAGAAGGCACACGAGCCCCAGAGGGGGAAAACGTTAACTAGATTGTAAAACTAGGCTGAGAAGGCAGGTCAAGACAAGGCTTGAGATTATACAGTACCACACAAGAAAAACAACAATGAAAAACTTAACTAGTAATGCGATAACGAGGTGGGAGGGACTAGACAATAGACAGAGACAAACACAGAAGCCACATGCTCATATCAAACAGAACAAGAACACTTGGCCACTGAAAACACGTTGAACATGCATACTCACAAAACAAAAGCATGTGGCCACATGTAAACAAGCTATTTGCTAAATACAAGACTGAACGCAAGACACGTGTGCATGATAAATGAAATAGGCATAGGCCTATAACACTAACATGCTTTTTAATTATAAAATAAATCTCAGCACCATTAAGTTCAGGCCATTTTTTTACATGGTCAAATGCGTAGTCTACTTCAGTAGCCTTAAAATAGCAATGCATCAACAATGTGCCTTAATACACCTCCCTTTCAGACCAGCCCACCCATGGGCACATAAATATGTGCAAATGCATATGGACAAGGTGTATATCATGACCCAATCTTTGCAGGCAGTCACCAGGCACAAGTCAATGCTGGATAGATTAAAATAAATACCATACCGCAAAACACAAAACAGTGACATTGTCCAAAAAAGGATCTAGGAAGATCCAGCTCAAATTAAGCAATGACTACATCTCTAGTTGCTTAAGGGCCGGAACACACCAAGCCTGAAATATTAGGAAATAGTACAGAAAGAAGTTAAATGGAACCTCATAGACATGGTGAGAAAGGGAACAGTGCCAAGACTGTACACAAAGAAGGCCAAAGATTGCAATCCCAGATAAATGTAGAACATTCTGTTGCAGTTCGGATCTCGTGAACACTGTCCAAGAACTGCAGAGGAGTTGCCAATGCTCAGTCCCCAGCTCTGAATACAGCCGCAGTCATGGAATGTCTGACAAAGGGAAACAAGACAAGAAAGTGGAAAATACTCTCACAAAAATGTAATAAAGAATATAAGTTTGCTGTTCACTGCATTCACCATATTCCGTCCTGCACCCTGGGTGGAATTGCAGCCTGCATGGCAAGGTGAGATGTAGGTCACTCCATTCTCTCCACATACTGGATCCCACTGGAGGTCTGGACATCCACAGTCAGCATTGCAAGAAGGAAGTAAATCACTTATAATATCCTGAACTTCTGTAGATCTGCCACATGAACAATTCATTATGTTGTCCAATAACATAAGTGATTTAAAAATGAATATATTAAATATGCAGATAGCGATAAGAACCTTTGATAAGGCAAAGTAACCCCAGCGACATCTAGATTCTTACAGGTGAGAGCGAGGAAAATTATGGTCAAAAACAATGTAATGACACCAGTGTACAAGTTCACTCTTGCAGATGCCAGCAGGTCCCATTTAAATCTCTTCATCATCAACCCACTCAGGAAAATACCCAGAGCAAATGTTGGAATCGATGTCACTCCTGTGAACAGTATAAATAATCACAACATATTTAAACAGGCTGAAAATAAAGAAAAATTCCTGTAACCATCAAATTAGTCACCTATGAGAAAGTTGGTTTTGGATGCACTTTGTCCAAACTGCTGTTCCAGATATTTTGGCGTGTATGTTATGCCTATGGCAAAGTCATTGAATGCCACTATACTGTAAGCAAGGTACAGAATGTAGATCTTATTGGCAAGCAGACGCTTAAAAGATGGTGCAAAATCTAGAAAACAAGTAGACAAGCACATATTTTTAAACAATCTGAAATCATTTTTTATTGTTATGTGAGACAACTTTAAAAGGTTGCCATACCATTGGCTATCGCCCTTAAACTGGGTCGATTTTTGTGCTGTTTTGAGGGGTGGCCTAGCTCAGAGATTTGGGAATTTTCAGGCAGAGCTCTTGGCAGGAACCCAAAAGGAAAAGCAGCAAGAAGAGTCAATAGGCCAGACACCACATAACCCAACCACCAAGCCCCAACCCAACGAGAATCATGTGGTGTGATTGTCACGCTTCCTTATAAAGAGAACAGAATACACAAACAAATATTACATTTGTTAGATGAAGACATATGCAGTGAATCAACCAGGTTGTTTATTGACAGCCAATGGATATGATGTGCAGAGATGGTAGTGTATTATAGATTTTGAATAGTAAATGTCTTTGGTTCCCCCTTAGTAGATCACTGAGTTTATGTTGAGTTGATCGACTAGGACAGGGGTCACCAATCTCAGTCCTGTAGGGCCGGTGTCCCTCCAGGGTTTAGCTCCAACTTGCCCAACACACCTGCCTGGGTGTTTCAAGTATACCTATTAAGACGTTGATTAGCTTGTTCAGGTGTGTTTGATTAGGGTTGGAGCTAAAATCTGCTGGACACCAGCCCTTCAGGAACAAGTTTGGTGACCCCTGGACTAGGAGATTCACTTAGAAGGACCAATCTCTCTGATTTGTAAGTGCAGCTCTCACAGGTTTAGTCACTCCACAATTAAGAGTTTAAAGGCTGCCTTGAGAGGAGGCTCATAATCCTGCATGGTCATCGCATTTCACCAGGCATGGTAAAACTGCAACATACCTTGCCAGACAAGCTCAACAGTGCAGCCTACGTGCTCCCACGGCAGATTGTGATGGTGGCTCCACCCTGGTGCAGTCCAGTTGCTACTGTGATTCAGGAAAACCTAGGTCACCCTCTGTGCTTTCTAAGTATCCACCCATTTCCAGTTGCGTCTTCCCTGTTCGAGATCTCTCTTAGCATGGAGGCACTGATTCATGGCTGGCCTCAGGACAGGCACAAGCATGTAGGCATTTTCAGTCAACAAATCATGCCTGGAATTTGGACCAGCTAACTTCCTGGTCCAAGGTTCCTACCACTCCTTTTAGGGAACAAGTAGTAAACCTGCAAGCGCTGCCCGTGGAGGTGGCAGACCCAGCGCTCTCGCTGTTGTGTCGTTAGGCTGGCTTTTACTGTTTTTGCAGAACAGTCTATTTTTTTTTTAATTTTGATGTGAAGATTTCCTTTAGTCCCTTTTCATGAACCTAAAGGCTGTGTGGTAAGTTTTGGTAAGCAACCACAAAAACCCAACATGAATCATTATTGACTACTTGATACTTCCACCAATCAGTCCTCAGGAGTCTTTCCTTTCAGCCCTCCCTCAGTTGTCCCTCCATCCTCCTTATACCTTACTACATCTGTCCACTTTAAGGACGATTAGGGTTGCCACCCTATCCTTGGTCACTTGCCCTTTGAGCTGTCTTGTTGCATGCCTTGAAAGCTTCCTGGTCTTTGTGGTCCTCTGCCATGCTGTTCTCCTGTTCCACAGTGATGGTACCAAGCTCTGTGATAATCACTATTCTGCCAGCTCCAGACACTTGTCTACAATTTTTGTTCTTCAAAAAAATAAGCACTACCACGATGCATATATGAAAGTAATATTGAATTTTACTTTGTTAAAAACCACTAAGATAGCTGTATACCTATTTGTTTTAACTCACCTTGATTCACTATGCCAATATCCACATAAAGATTAGCACATAGAGATCCAAGTGAAAACCCAAAAATTGGCCCAATCACTCCAATTGTGTTTAGACAACCTACAGAAAAATAAATTTTATTGTATCACATGAGGGATATGAGTGGTTTGATTTAAATGCAATACTACAACTACTACTACTAATAATAATATCTCTCACCAATGTAAAAAGCAGAGTTTTCTGGCCGTGCATAATCATCTATGAATGACATTCCCAGAGGGACAATGCTGGCTTCCCCAATCCCACGCAGAGTGTTTCCCAAAAGCACGATCACCCACAAGGGTGAGCTTTCAGCTTCCTCTGTTTGGCATCCTAGACAACCCATAAAGTATGAACATTTATGTATTGCATTTACCAATTAAAATATTCCATATGCTTTTCCACACATGATGAATTACCAGAGAAAGGCTGTTGAAGAGTTTCCTGAGAGTCGGATGAGCATGTAGAGATCACAGTGAAATTACCAGCATCATTAGTGTGGGTGGCAGCTGTATCATACTTGTACCTGTCAGAATACAATAGTCATAAAAAGAGACATTATTAGTACATACTGTACAATATTTCAGATATAGATGCTATATAATGCATGTATTAAAAGAACTTAATTAACATTTTTAGGTGACTATACTGAGTATTTATTTTATTCAAAACTCACCGGTCCATAATGAAATGAGGTGAAGCCATTAACAGTGTTCCTATACCCATCAGCAGAACCCCTGCTCCAATGATCTTCGGTCTGTGAAACTTAGCACCAACATAGCTTACCAGGGTAATGACCAGCATATTACCTGGAGGCAGATTTCTTTGTCAACAAATGTTCATTATTTCATAGGATACATGAGTCTCATTTGTGTGAAGAGTAATTCAGTCAACATCACAGCATCAATGAAGTGACTCACTGGTATAGGTACTCATCGTCTGCCTGAACCTTGCATGTCAACTCACCCATTTCAAAGCTGCCGTCAATGATGCCAACGGTGGAACTCGAGATCTCAAACCGCCTCTCAATCTGAGTGATGGTGCTTTTGGTGTAGGATCCCGTCAGGGATTTAGAGAAGTAACAGAAGGCAAGAGCAGCAATAAAGATCTTTTTAGAGACAAGGATAGAAGTATTATAGTAGAGTACTTAACTACAGGCATTAACTTTAAATTAAATGATCAGCTATTAGTAATTTCAGACTTGCGGTCTTGCCTTCAGACTTGTGGAGCAGCATTTGTTTTGAAGGTTTTCTGATTTCTGCCTGAATATTCCATCCCATTTGTGCTGGCTTCCATGATGAACTATTGGCCAGGAAAGAGGAGAAAAGACCAATGAAAAAAGTCAACTCTGAAAAGGAAACGCAATTATTTAGTCTGCTAAAAATTATGTTTAAGTAATTATTATTTATATAAAGATATTCCTTTCAAAACATGTCAAAATATGATTTAACTGAATGGAAAAAAATTTCATTTCACAATTTTATAACAATACTCACAAGTTCACAGTCGTCTTAAGATTGAGGGGAACCTCTGAATGCACCTTTATGTTTGCCTACATCTGATTTACCAATGATTATATAGAATATAGTAATACTTTAACCCTATTGTTGTCCAAGGGGGGAAAAACACATCAAAGCATGTGCATGTATGCATGCATTTCTGTATATGTATGCATTTTTAGAAGCGGACATTTCTAGCTGCTAAACATATTCTTAGATAAAGATATGCGCTAAAATAGAACGTTTAAAAACGTTCACCAGTTTGTTGGTTAGAATGTGGACAATGACTATATGCTGTCCATTATATGAGAATTTATAAATAAATAAAACATTCTACAGAGAAAATGAACTTTACACAGATATACCAGTAATGCATAGTTAGATAAGCCATTAAATGCATTAATCAAACATCAACCAGTAAAAACTCAATGACACCAACTAAAACAAACACCCTTCTCGAGGGTACAGTATTCATGACTATTCTCAGCCCTAAACTTGCAGTTAATAAGTGGTAAATTATGGCAATGAAATCACTTTCCTGGAAATAATTGCTAAAGCAAGCAAGCAAAAAAAATCAAGGATGATGGCTGATTATTTTACCATCCCAGGACAAATCCTTATTGGAAGATCCACTACCACATATTATTAAATAATCACTTTTTTTTTTTATGTAGTGACATTTTGGCTATGTGTAATAGCTACTTCTTAATCATAAAACACTCTGTTTATCAAACTCATATAAATATAAATATTATCTTTTAATGGCAAATCACTGTGCTCTTCCAGTTGGATTTGGAGCCAAGATCGATATATATATATATATATATATATATATATATATATATATATATATATATATATATATATATATATATTTTTTTTTACTTTATTTTTATACATTAAAACATTTTACAGAACAGAACATTTAGTGACAGCAGCGATTATAAAAAACAACAGAAAAAAGTAACCCTAGATATAAATAAAAACAAATTACAAAAAGAAAAACATACATTATTTTCAGTTTCAAAGGAGCTGGAAATACTATGTCCTGTTCAGTCACAAAGTAACAGGTGGCCATCTTTGTTTAATAATATCCAGTTTTAATTGAAGTTCTATATAAATTCTATATATAGATTCAAGTTGTTCTATCCACTGTACTGTTGTTGGAGGGTGTGGCTTCATCCAATTTATTGTTATAGTCTTTCTTGCACTTAGTAAAAGTATATGTAGTATATATCTCCATATATATATATATATCCCTTCAAGGAAGAAAAACAGGGAAGTAAAGGGTAGATCTAACGGCATAATTTTCATTATCTCAATCTTTACCCCTTGCCAAAATGCAAGTATTTTCGTACATTCCCAAAATATATGTGCGTGATTACCGACATTCCCTCAACCCCTCCAGCATTCCTCTGTCTGTGGAAGGTTAGCATATTTTGAGACCATCAATGGTGTTCTAAAAAACCTAACTTTTGTTTTCCAGTCAAACTCTTTCCAATTATGGCTACTGATACCCTTATGAGATTCTGAACATGTGTTTTCCTAAATATCAGCTTCAATTTTTTCATTAAGTTTGGATTCCCATTTTGCCTTAAAGGACACCTATGGTAAAAAATCTACTTTTCAAGCTGTTTGGACAGACATATGTGCATGTATGGTGTATAGACTGTCATATTGGGCTGATATAAACACACCCAGTGCTTTTTTTTCAATTTAACAACATAAAAAAACGGTGGACCAATTGGAGCGGTTTTCAAACCGACCGCAACTTTACGTAGGAGAGCGGTCCCCCCGCCCACCAATATTGATTGACAGGCGCGTCATCATATCCTCAGTTTGTTGATTCACGTCCGCCATTTTCAGCGTGAGTCGAAGCGATATCACTAAAGGAACACGCTAGCTCTGTTTTTAGATGTAAGGCTCATTGGGCTCAACACAAGATCAATATTCTCCACATTATCGCTCTAATCGGAATTATTGGTTGTATCTTTAGGTAGGTTTGCAAACATGTGTAGTTCTCATTGAGTCTACCTTATACTTCAGCCGTTTGCATTTCTCGCGATCCCAGAAGCTCCCTGTGATCTTAACTAGCATGCGTTTTAGGATTCTAAACATCGGTTTCTATCAGGGTACACTCAAGTCGACGGCTGGGCGCCGCGAACCGCTGCAGAACCCTATGTTTAGAATTTTAAAATGCGTGGCGCGACGATTTGGGACACTTCATGTTTCTGCTGCGCCACAGAGAGTGTCTGGTGTGCCGTGTCGCGGCTTCGAGCGGCGCATCCGGTGCCTCAGTCAAAGTTACTTCAGTGTGCGTGGTTATTAGTCTCGGTGTACAAGCTCGGCACTTGAAACTAGCACACAGTTGGCTGTAAAACTGTACAAAGACACATGATTTTGTACTCTCTGCTTGGTCTGTGTCAGAGTCGTACATGTACGACTGAATGAGGATCCTCTCAGTCTGCCTGTCTGTGTTGCAAACACAGAGCGGGTCATGGCCCCGCCCCCTTGTTACGTTGGGCGGGAAGCCGAAACTAATCTACATGTGAAGCAACACACCCATAAATCAGCGAACTGTGGACACGCCCCCAACATGACACTTTTTAACACATAATAAAAAAATCAGAGGGACCCAGAATGGAATCCACCCGTCCTCTGTTCACTCACTGTGTACCGTGAGTGGCATCTAGTGGTGCAATAAGATAATAACATCACACATGCCATGCGCCTAACAGCATAATAATGATTGTAAGAACAGTTTAAATAACCAACAATAACATAATAATAATATATAACAGTGATTGAATGTTCACTCATTGAGATATAGCCTTTCAGCCTGTTTGGCTTTCTACTTTGATGTTACTCCAGTAAATCAGTCTTATAGTGAAACATTGAGTATCTTAACATCGACATTAAAACATTCGATTAAGAACATTCGATTAAAACAATACTCTGATTAAGAGTCTACCATGTAAACATACAGTTTTTTTTCCATACGGTGTGCGGTCTCAAATTCTATTAAAACAACACTCTTCCAGCAGTTCATACTCACATCCAATATCTCATTTGTCAAGGAGGCATGCATAAAATGTTCCTGAATGAAAGCAAAAGTGCCAAACTTCAGTTAAAGTCGACAAATTAAAATAAAACACCCGAAATTACATGAAACACCAGAGGAAAAGTCGGATAGCGTGCTTACGCAATTGACGTTAATCCGAATTGTTTGCTACATGTAAAACGGGATCATGAAACATTTAAAAAGCAACTCATGTAAAAACTATAATTATATTACTGTCTTATTCAGATTAAGGAAAATAATTCGATTACTGATGTCCAGGTAAACATAGTCATTGAGAAGAATGTAAGTTTTCAGCTTTGAAAGCACAACCGTTATACAGGCAATTTTCTGGCATGGATCAAGACATGATGCATGCCACTTCTTACCACCATCCAAGAGATTAGTAGGATAGGATCCAATTTGTAAGGTTCCATTCTATCAACCCAATGACCGAATCCAATAAATGGTCGAAGGTTAAATGTGTGTACGGTTTTTCTAGCACTTCTGAAAAGTATGCTGATATTTATTAGTATTTATCTATGTTTGTTTCTGGCTCCAAATTTAATCTGACCCCAATTTTAAGTGATCGTCAAATTTAGACTGCATTTCCAATTAGGAATGGATCACATTTGTTATTCATTAATTAATTTACAGTTTTGAGTCATATCTGATCACATTCTCTTCAAGTATATGTTTATTAGGGACCCAACGCCGCACAGGGTTTTCATGCCCTGGGTTTATGTGATTCTCAGACATGATCTTGACATTCTGAAGTTAGTCAGATGACGCATAGTTAACTAATACCTCTTAGTATGGTTGACTACTGCTCGCTTAATTCAGTCTAGTTAATTCAGCAATTTCCATATAGCTTGCTAAATCCAACTAGAATTCCAATAGTATCCGAAGTGCCGACTCCTACATACAGTCGTGTGCGATTTCTATAGATATCAAGTATCAAATGGCTCAAATACAATTGATACTTCATTCACGTGTAAATTCTGGTGGACAACAGGCCAATCAGAACACAAAACAGACTGTTGCGTGACTCACAGGAATATTCATTACCATGCCCTCAAGATAACTAGTAACTCTGGGGGCCCTAAAATGACGTGGGCCCTTAAAATCATCCTAACACTACCCCCCTTACTATGCATTATGATGCAATGACTCAACCATGCATATGACTCAATTCATAAAATTTCTTTTATTTTTTATTGTGAGGAAATCCACATGCACAACTGAACGGTTTCTTTATCATCTAAACGGCGCATATACTAGTGCATTTAAGACTGATAATATTGAAAAAAGTGAATGTAGAATTAAGCAAAGCGCATATACATGAAGTGTACCTATAAAATAAAATACAGAACAATATTTTGTAGTCTTCTGATGTTCTGGATCGTACAAAAGCATTTGGAGTTCAGTGTCTTTAGACATTTGTTTACTGTTCAGTACTTTTTCTCTTCATCTCTATAGTGGCTATCCAAAGCAAGAAACAGGCTAATACTCGAAGACACATGGTCAGTCCCTGAAACAGGAACCTAATGGGGGTCAAAAATAGTTTAGTATGAATGAGTTAGAGCTTTGGTACATTCAACGGAATACAACGGAATGGAATTTACAACGGAATAGGGTATATATAATAGTTCAGCTCACCTGAATGTCTCAATGTCATAAATTCTGCAGGCACCTCTTCCACAAGATTTATTCTGGCCCCATTTTAAACAGGTATAGTCAATAAGAGCACCAAAGTAAATAGGAGCAGGAATACCACCTTTAAAAAAGATAAATTGCATTATAAACAGTGCTGTACCAGATTGAAGGAAGATTTAAGGCCAAGAAAATAAATACATAAATGTTATACCTTACAAACTCACCCAAAACTCTTACAGTGAACAGTAACGTTCCCACAGAGAGAGACTTCAGCTCAGGATCCACAATCCTGCAAAAACATGTTCTCAGTATGCATTCTGATGTAAACTTCTATACATTTTGCACAAATCCATATGTAGCTTTATGTTAGATTGCTTTTTTGGCCTTTGCATTGTGGGTCGGGTTTAATTTAATTCATTAAATAGCATCAGATCATAACAGAAATTCTTTAAGGTTCTCTTCCTACAGAACAGGTCTTTACTTTGTTATTTAAACTAACAAAATGTCCTTGTCAGAGTTCTAGGCTGTGTATCAGAATTTGGCCAGCTGAGACTGAACACTCAGCCAACAGCTGGAGAAGATGCACATCTCTGTTCCCTATTCAGGGAACGTGGGTTACATTCGTAACCAGGACGTTCCCCTTCATGGGAACTACAACAACGTACGTCTGATAAAAAACATGCTATCTCCAGTCCTACGGCAAAAGTTGCCTAGGATAACATGGCTAACAGGTCCAATTCTAAATCCAGAGCCTTGCTTACAACCAAAGTAAGTCTATGTAAGTCTTCGTACATAAGGCCCCTGGTCCCCAGTGTCATCTTACGAGAGTGCAGCCATCCTGGAGGATGAACCAGTGCCCTCACTCGAAAGCTTGGACAGAGCGCACTTCTGAGGAGTGAGAGGTCTGTGGGCCCGAGGGCAACGGATGAGCACCCACTGTAATCCTCAGGCCTGCCCATGTGCTAAACAACTTCTGGAGAGCAAAAGGGGGTGGGAGCGGGGGGCGCATTCTAATGCTAGAGTGCGCGGCACCACAGCTACGCAACAGTCAATCCCTCGCAATGAGGGCAAGAACTGTTCGCGAGCACTACCTCAACATGCTGGACCCCCAGACGTGTCATCCAGGGCTAGGAAACCACCTCATCCAGAAACACACAGCAATTACAATATATATTATACCTCAGAGACATGGTGAAAAAGGGAATAATGCCAAGACTGTACACAAAGAAGGCCAAAGACTGCAATCCCACATAAATGTAAATTATTCTGTTGCAGTTTGGATCTTGTGAACACTGTCCAAGAACTGCAGAGGAGTTGCCAATGCTCATTCCCCAGCTCTGAATACAGCTGCAGTCATGGAATGTCTGACGAAAAACAAGACAAGAAAGAGGAAAATACTCTTACAAACATGTAATAAGAATTGAAGAAGAGTGAAAGATTGTTATTCACTGCATTCACCATATTCCATCCTGCACCCTGGGTGGAATTGCAGCCTGCATGGCAAGGTGAGATGTAGGTCACTCCATTCTCTCCACACACTGGATCCCAAAGGAGGTCTGGACACCCACAGTCAGCATTGCAAAAAGGCGGTACATCACTTACAATATCCTGATCTTCAGTAGATCTGCCACATAAACAATTCATTGTTATGTCATTCTATAGCGTACAAGTGATTTGAAAATTATTAGATTGAATAGATGGATAAAAGTACCTTTGATAAGGCACTGTAACCCCTGCAAAATCTAGATTTTCACAGCTGAGAGCGAAGAAAGGTACGGCCAAAAACATTGTGATGACGCTGGTCAACAAATTCACTCTGGCAGATGCCAGCAGACCCAATTTAAACCTCTTCATCATCAACCCACTGAGAAAAACACCCAGAGCTACTGCCGGAATAGATGTCACTCCTATGTACAGTGTATAAATATGCAACCAGTTAAAACAGACTGAAATATAGGAACATTCTAGTAACCATAAGAGTTGTCACCTATCAGAAAGTTGGTTTTGGATGCACTTTGTCCAAACTGCTGTTCCAGATACTTTGGCGTGTATGTTGCAACTATGGCAAAGTCGTTAAATGCCACTATACTGTACATCAGGTACAAAATGTAGATCTTATTGGTAAACAGTCGCTTAAAAGTTGGTGCAAAATCTAGAAAACAAGAAAATAGCACATTATTTAAACAATATGAAAGTGTTTTTTAAAAATGTTTTTTCAATGTTGCCATTCCTTACCTTTGGCTATCTCTGTGAGGGTGGATGTGGTTTTGTGCGGTTGTCGAGGGTGGTCTAGCTCAGAGGTTTGGGAATTTTCAGGTAGAACTTTTGGCAAGAACCAGAAAGGAAAAGCAGCAAGGAGAGTGAACAGACCAGACACCACATAACCCAACCACCAAGCCCCAACCCAGCGAGAGTCCTGTGGTGTGATGGTCACGCTTTCTAAAAAGACAACGTGCTAATAAATATATCTGTTTGATCAGTGGTTCTCAACCACAGTCCTAAAGAACCAGCAACACAGCACATGTTCCAAGTCTCCTTAACAAAACACACCTGATTTAGATCATCAGCACATTAGCAGAGACCTGAAACCCAACATGCAACTGGTATAGCAGACAAAGGATACATGCTGGTGGCCCTCTGGGAATGTGGTTGAGAACAACTGTGTTAGATTAAGACAACTGTGTTAGATGAATACAGTGGCAATTGAAAGTTTGTGAACCCCTTTTAGAACCACTCACTGAAGCTTCAGAAAGAAACTCTTAAACAAGATGAAACTGTCCAATTTAGTTTTATCAATTTTGATGAAATATGTCTTTTATTGCCTTGATCTTCACATTCCTAAAGATCTGAATGCCTCATATTTCCTTCTGGATCATCAGTGAGTGTTTTCCTTATGGATATTAGTTGTGTTTGGTTCCCTTAAATGTTCTCAGTGTGAAAAGTTGGATCTCTCATTCCTACATTCACTGCTGAAAAAGCTTCAAATATTGAAAAAAAATCAACACCACTGTTGGAGAACTACCGGCCAAAAAACTCAAGCTCCAACCTCATTCAAATACACTTTAACTAGCTAATCAAACTGTGTAGGATTGTGATACTTGTGTCGAAGCAGGTTTGAACTAAACTCGGCTGCTGGAAAGCTACCAATCTGCAGAGTTGGAGATCCCTTTATATTCAAAACAGTTAGTTAGTTAACGTCTAATTTCTGATGAGAACACATGGACTGCTCTTAAGTAGTATTTTAAGTAGTGTCTTACGCTCTTATCTGTTCTTTCAACTTGTTTTTCCTCTTCTATCAAACTTGCCTCACTAAACATAACCTGGAATTAATTTCTCATTCTATGGTTTACCTTAAAATGTACCCTACCTAAAAGAAGACCACACCTTTATTGTGTATGTAGTGATGTAAGTTCTCCTGAAGACACTCCTTTCAGGTTCACTGTTGATAACCTTGTCTTTGTGCTGACTATCACTGTTTTTGGAGAACAATCATCCTTCTTCCCCGTGCCTTCACTGGGACCCCTTTCTTCATGCTAAAGTTCAAGACACAGCAAGCCGATGTCAAACAACTAGCGCCAACAAAACCCAACTGGGTTGTCAATTCACGCTGACTCGTGTCTGTTTCTGTCTTGACCAAAAAGCTGCCCGAGAACACACCAAATGGACTGCAGCTGACGTGGGCGTGGGAGGACATGTTTTTCTACACTGCTAATCTGTTTTCTTATTCACAACGGGAAACCAGAGCTTCTGACAAGCATAAACAAAGACGTGTTTTTCAGTAATTGTCACTTATCCCTAATGAATTAAATCCTGCAAATATGTTTGATTATCAAATATTCCAAATCATTTCGCAAATATTTGAGAATTAAAGAGAAATTACAGCTGGCCTGTTTGTGTTCCTATTTTATTTAAATTCTTTACTTGCTATGTCACTTCATTATGTTACCCTCGCACTCTGAATCACTGATGAATAACCAGTTAGAGCATTCTCTTCAGTCAACGTCCGATCAAGGTTATTATAGTTAACGAAAACGAACGAAAAAGACTAAAACTAAAATGTAAAATAATTGTCGTTAACTGACATAAAAATAAAAACGAGAGTTTTTCAAAAAACTAACTGAAACTGTATTGTGTACATGCAAAACTAACTGAAAATAACTAAAATTATAGCAAAAACTTCCTTCGTTTTCGTATTTGTATCTCGTACTTGTAATCTTAATGTAAGCCTTTTAGAAGTAAATCTATTTACTCCGCGCTGCAGGTGTTTGACCCGTACGGCACCTCAGAGTCTGTAGTCCTGCTGCCATTGGCCAGAACGAGCCGATTCTCCTCCAGTAATCCTCGCTGTTGCTCCCGCGACAAAAACAACGAGTAACATCACAGCAGCACGGTGACAGCATTAAATACAGAGACTTAAAACTATTACTTTAACACGTTTGTGCCCATTAATGGGTTTTATCTCTGTATCGCGATCGCGAATGAATCTTTTTAACCGGATCTTCTAAGTGAACCGGTTGAACTAGTTCACCTAATCGAACTGAATCATTTGAAACGATTCGCGTCTCCAGTAAGCACTCGTCCACAAACTACTAACTTTTTAACAAGCCTAATACCCGCTCTAACTCTAAATAATCCAATATATACTCTTATTCAGTTATTAGTACAGCGACGTTACACTAAGATCAAATTTGAGAAGTGGTTAACCAATACTGCGCATGCGTGATTCAGTGAACCGAGCACAAACGGTACATGACAGCCTGTTGTGGCTGAACTAAACTTCAACAACTGCAGCGCGGGTAAACTGAGGGCTTAAATGAGAGGATCTGGTGAAACGTAAGTTTATTTCATAAAAGATAATCGTAATGGAGTTTAAATAGATGAATAATACTTCAGTTGGGTTGCCAAACTTTACTGGAAGACATTTTTCAGATCATAGTGATGTTTTATAGTGACTGAAATTACTATTGCTGACTACATAATGTGAGTCCTAACATCCGCGATAAATATCTGAACTTCCCATCACTACTGTGTATCTAACATCAGAATCAGCCTTGGACACATATTGTACTTAAGGCTGCTGTCTTGTGGGCTGTTGTATTTGAGTTTGAGGATGGGTAGATGGTGGTGTTCATGTGTCCTCTGAATACAGGTTTAGAAAATCTCATTTAGAAAAAAAAAACTAATACTGAAACTAATAAAAACTAAGTATTTTCAAAATATAGAAACTAATAAAAACTAGTAAATCTGCCTCTAAAACTAATTAAAACTTACTAAATTTGAAAACAAAAAGTCAAAACGAAATAGAAATTAAAACTAATAAACAATCCAAAACTATTGTAACCTTGCGTCCGATGCTGATTCTACAACACCAAATCAAAAAAAGTTGGGAGAGTATAAGAGATTTCCAAATTTACTTTGACCAAATTGCAGACAATATGAACACAAAATATTTCATGTTTTGTCTGGTCCACTACATTTCATTTGTAAATATACATCCTTTCCTCTCATTCAGACCTGCAACACATTCCAAAAACAATTTGGGACATTTAGGGTTGGTAATCAGGCAAACTGGTTAAATAATGATGTTATTTGTAACAGATGTCAACAGGTGATTGTTTATGATTTGGTTCATCTTACATCCAAGAAAGGTCTAGTCCTTTAGGAGCAAATATGGGCCAATAGACCACCAGTTTGCCAAAAAAAATGTGAGAAAATTATTGAAATGTTTAAAAACAATGTTCCTCAAAGAAATATAGGAAGACATTTGGATATATCACCTTCAACAGTGCATAACATAATTAAAATATTCAAGGACTCTGGAGAACAAGGGCGCAAGCCTAAGCTCCAATCCCTCAGGAGGCGCTGCATCAAGAATCAGCATTCATCTATACGCAATATCACCACATGGGCTCAGGAATACTTTGGCAAAACTTTGCCAAGTACCACAATACGTAGGAGCATCCACAAATGGCAGTTAAAACTGTACTGTTCCAAAAGGAAGCCCTATGTTAACAGTGTCCAGAAGTGCCGTCGACTTCTCTGGGCTCGGAGGTGTCTGGGATGGACCATCACACAGTGGAAATCGGTACTCTGGTAAGATGAATCATTACTTCAAGTATTTTTGGGAGAAATGGACGCCGTGTGCTCCGGCCCAAAGAAGAAAATGATCATCAAGATTGTTACAAGCAACAAGTCCGAAAGCCAGAGTCTGTCATGGTATGAGGTTGTGTCAGTGCCCTTGGCTAAGGTAACTTGCATTTCTGTGATGGCACCATTAATGCTAAAGAAGTACATAGAGATTGTGGAGCACAATATGCTGCCTTCTTTTCCAGGGACGCCTATGCATATTTCAATAAGACAGTGTAAAACAACATTCTGCACACACTACAAATTCCTGGCTGCGGAGGAAGAGGATACAGGTATTTGACTTGCCTGTCTGCAGTTCCAATCTGTCATAAAATCTGTGGAGCATTTGAAGTGCAAAATGTGAAATTGAGTACCCCGTACTGTTGGCCACCTTGAGACTTGTTTTCAGGACGAATGGGACAAAATTGCACATGAAACACTTCATCTTTTGGCGTCTTCAGTTTCTTAACATATTTGAAGTGTTGTGAAAAGGAATGGCAACATCACAAAGGGGTAAATGCTTTACTTTTCCAACCTTTTTTGAAATGTGTTGCAAGAACCAAAATTGGAATATGGTTTTATTTACAAAAAAGAAACTCATACGGACAACCCAGGCTCATTCTGAAAACATAGTCCCGTGGACGTTTCTGGAGACTGCGAAATACGTAGCCGGGGGTACGACCGTGTGGAGGGCTTTCCCGCTGCAACTAGTTTGTCCGGTTAGCTCTTCGTGTACTTAGACGGACTCGAGGCGCAAAAAGGGGCTGACCACGACGACGACCGGGTTCGAGTCCGGGTTCCAGAAATCAGGTAAGAAAACAAAAACAAAATCCAAAAAATAAAGCGAACAAGTTCGTCACAGGGTGAGAATGTGGTCAAAATCCGAAAACGTGGTAAAAATCAGACAAGGGCTTTTCTTTTTCTGGACGGCTTTCGTGAATCGTCGTTGGTTGGGTTTAGGGACGGAGGAGGGTGGGTCAGCCGATTGGCCGGTCGCACGGTCAATCATTCTGTCATCCAGGCAGACAGGCGGAAGGTCATTCGACAGCGGCCTCTAGCGGGTTTACGCGAGGACGATGCGGGAGAAAGCGCACACAGTGCCCTCTCGCGGATTCGTGAAAACAAAAACTGCACCTCCCAGGACGTATTTCGCGGTCTCCAGAAACGTCCACGGGACTACGTTTTCAGAATGAGCCTGGGTTGCATACGGAACACATTAAATAATTTGCTGTTGTATTGTCTGCAATTAAATACAAGTCAGATTAAGTTTAGAAAACACTTCTTACTTTCCTTATTTGTATTCTATACGGTTCCAATTTTTCAGATTTGCAATTGTACATGTTGAATCTGACTTTAACCTGACGTGAGATGATCAATTAGGCCATGGCTAATTACCTCAGCACTCTGGCTTTTTCAAAATTGCTAGTTTCTCCAGCTTCATCATGACCTTTCAAGTTGGCCTTTTCACAATTCCTTGGTTCTACCATGGTTTCCTGCTTAGCTGGCATTCCCAATGTACTTTAGAACCATTTGTTTTATTCACAACTAGTTTTTTTTTTGGGTGTTGAAAAAAACAATTTGGAACTAAGCTCGGGTTCGGATCGAGCCCTGGAACAGACTGGATGAAAAAGAGATATATATTAAACCTTGTCTGTTGCAATGTTTGTTACACCGTGGTAGTTTCAAACTAATATTGACCTTTTTTATTTTTTTAGTTATTGAGATCTAAGGTAAATAAATATAAATATTTATCTAACCTTGATTCACTAAGCCAATATCCACATAAAGATTAGCACATAGAGATCCAAGCATGTAACCAAAAATTGGCCCAATCCCTTTGAGTGTGTTCAGGCAACCTACAGAAAAGTAAAAAAAATAATCAAATCACATAAGGGAGATATATATATTGAAAGTAGTTATATTATTAATAACAATAATCATCTTCTCACCAATGTAAAAAGCAGAGTTTTCTGGCCGTGCATAATCATCTATGAATGACATTCCCAGAGGGACAATGCTGGCTTCCCCAATCCCACGCATAGTGTTTCCCAAAACCACTATCCCCCACAAGGGTGAGCTTTTAGCTTTCTCTGTTTGGCATCCTAGACAACCCATATAGTGTGAACTGTTATGTATTGCGTTTAACAATTAAAATACCTCGCATGCTTTTCCACACACAATGCATTACCAGAGAAAGGCTGTTGAAGAGTTTCCTGAGAGTCGGATGAGCATGTAGAGATCACAGTGAAATTACCAGCATCATTAGTATGGGTGGAAGCTGTATCATACTTGTACCTGCCAGAAAAAGCAGACACATAAATAGTACGTACAGCATTTCAAATATAGAACATTAAGAAAGCTCACTTTTAAAGAGTGAATCTTCAATAACTCCTCAATGTGAATATACCAAGTATGAGTATGACTTTATTCAAAACTCACCGGCCCATAATGAAATGAGGTGAAGCCATTAACAGTGTTCCTATACCCATCAGCAGAACCCCTGCTGCAATGATCTTGGGCCTGTGAAACTTAGCACCAATGTAACTCACCAGGGTAATAACCAGCATATTACCTGGAAACAGATTAATCAACTGAGTACCTCAGTCCCATCACAGCATCAATGGTGTGACTCACTCGTATAAGTACTCATCTACCTTCATATTCAACTCACCCATTTCAAAGCTGCCATCAATGAAACCAACGGTGGAGCTCGGGATCTCAAACCGCTTCTCAATCTGAGTGATGGTGCTTTTGGTGTAGGATCCCGTCATGGATTTAGCGAAGTAACTGAAGGCAAGTGCACCAATAAAGATCTTTTGAGACAAGAATAGAGAAAATATTATGTTTATATATACATTCCCAGAAATATTATCATTATTAAATCAAATGATCAGCTAATAGTACTTTCTGACTTCAGGGATATGGTCTTGCCTTCAGACTTGAGGAGCAGCATTTGGTTTGAGATGTTTTCTGATTTCTCTCTGAATATTCCATCATATTTGTGTTGCCTTCCATGATGAACTATTGACCAGGAAAGAGGGGAAAAAACGATGGAAAAAGCCAAGTCTGAAAATCAAAAACTGAAAACCACAAATGCCAGACTTCGGAAAGCATGTATAAGTTCTTGTTTATCATTGACCGATTCTTGTTTATGAAAACTATTACCACTAAAAAGTATTAACAATTTGCTGCATGAAACAAAAGCCTGGTTACTTTTTTAAACCCTGGTAGTTTTTATAACTTCATGGACATTCTTATCATATTATTCCAGTGGTTGTCCTGTGTCTTGACATTATGTTGAAATAACATTATGGGTTATCGGCAGATGACCAATCACTCTCAAAGGTTAGAAAATGGGCCAATAAATGCCTATGAATTGGCAGAGAAGCTCCTTCACAGGTGGAACCACTTAATATATTAATTAGGAAAGCATATAAGCAGGACTGAAGCCTCTGTCAGACTTTTGCTTCAGAGTCAATTTGCACTGAAGAGACACAGACAGACACTGCTGGGCTGAGAACTTCTAGAGTTTCTGTTTGCTGTATCCAGTGGGGTGACATTGCGTTCAGAGGTGGTCGAGCATAGAAATAAAGATTAGGAAGAACCTTGGGAAGGCATAATCTGATCATCTGGTTCCTCAAAGTGGCAAGGTGGCTAAATCCATCCCAGCCGCGTCTTATGTCCTCTTGGGATCTCTCTGTAATCATGTTTGGACTGCAGAGCGATCAATCCGAACTGCTTAATTAAGTATCTTTAAATTCTGTCAAATTAACACAGCTCTGTTGATTGCGTTGACTTCTATCAAGATGGTTGGTGACCTGAAAGCATTTTCGGCCACTGAATTGTGCCTAGAATTCAGGCCAGGTTACTTTCACTTTATCTTGAGACCCTGGCTTGGCTTCGTACCCAAGGTACCACCTGCTTTAAAGACTAGGTAGTGAACCTGCAACCACTGTAAAGGAGGCAGACCCAGCCCTTTCCTCGCTGTGTCCAATGAGCGGTGTGCGCCTTATGTGGACCACACTCAGAGAATAAGATCAGCTTTCAGCAGCTCTTGGTCTGTTACAGATCAACAGAAGGAAAGTGCTGT
This sequence comes from Danio aesculapii, assembly GCF_903798145.1. Taxonomy (NCBI): domain Eukaryota; kingdom Metazoa; phylum Chordata; class Actinopteri; order Cypriniformes; family Danionidae; genus Danio; species Danio aesculapii. The sequence continues at coordinate 567,450 of NC_079438.1, read as the reverse complement.
ATCTGATCAGAGATCGAATCACTGGTTAGTGGATGCGAGCAAGGCGAGCCGTGTGCCTTGGGAGTGAGAGCACATTCTATTAGGAGTGTTGCCTCCCCCTGGCTGTTAGCATGTGGCGCCTCTCTAACAGACATCTGTAGAGCTGCGGCTGGATTTTATAATCTTCATGTGGAGCCCATTTTTCCCAGTTGCTGGGCTGTGCCTGTGCTCTGCTAGTAAGTTCCCCATCTGGTAAGCCCTAGGGAGTTCCTCCGAGGACCCCAACATCCAACTCAGCAGAGAAGCCAGATGCTTGGTGCATTACAGTGTCTAGTATGCCTGCTTGGTCAGCCCATGTTTTAGCGATCGGTGCCTGCTATGCACATCCCTGCTCGGTGATGCAATACGCTTAGTCAGCCACAGTGAAGTCCGCCCTTGTGCTGGACACATGTCTTCCCTACCAGCTAACGATCTTGCTTATATGTAGTGCTCCCCCTAGGTTAAGGCTAGCCCATATATTAGTCTACATACTCCCCTGATAAATTAGTGGTTCCATCTGTGAAGGAGTTTCTCTGGCAATCCATAGGCATTAATTGGTCAGTTTTCTCTTAAGCTGCGGTCACACTTGACTTTTCTTCCCATAGACTTCCATTCATTCGCACGCGAATGCGTCAGACCGGAAACGCAAGGTCATGCGTCAAGTTTCGCACTTAAAAGAATTCTGTGCTGTCATTTACTGTGCAACACAGACACTTTCAGTGTAGAACACTATTGCTGTGAGTTTTTTCTTATCACAAAGAGCACTACAACACCAACAAGTGAAACATTGTGAAGGCAAAGCGGTCAAAATGACGGATATCATTTACCTAAATCCTCCAGTTTACGTGACTCTGCTCTAATATAACTATCACACACACATCCCATCTAAAACCTCTGCTTTTTAAAATAGCTGCGTACATGACATATCAATTGACAGCATTAGATCAGGACTCGTGGGTTATAATGCTCTTGATCTTCACAATCACAGATTACATGAGTTAAAGCCTGATAGCATCGTTGGATTTGCTCTTCAGTGTTTGGACTCTCAGTAGTGATTATTAAACCACACTGAACTGAGCTAAACTGAACTGAACTTAAACACTACAAACTGAACTACACTGTTCCTATTTACTGTGACCTTTTATGTGAAGCTGCTTTGACACAATCTACATTGTATAAGCGCTATACAAATAAAGGTGAATTGAATTGAATTGAATATAAAGAGTTCTAATGTTACAACCGACTACAAGTAAATTTAACCTCGGGGGGAAGATGCAACAGTTATTTAAATTTGGTGAACTAATATCCACTCTATCCAGTTTATGCAAAAACTTTACTCAAGGACAAAGTTCATTTGTTTTTTACCCAAGTTCACTATTATCCTCAGTTAGTTAAAAAAATACCAACTTCCATAGTAGGAAAACGAATACTATGGTATTAAAAGTACACATAAATACTTTTGTGTTCAACAGAAGAAATAAAGTCATGTTTTGGAACAAGTAAAGGGTGAATAAATGATCAAATTATTTTCAATTATGGGTGATCTGTCTTTTTAATACTATAATCATTTCTGTGTGTGTGTGTGCACATTGCAGTATACACCATCTCTTTTGTATCTTAACATTCTGTTGCAAAGGAAAGGTGTGGCTTCGCTCCAAACAAAGTTTTATTAAAGGGGTGGTCCACAGGGTATTTTTACAACCCAGGCTCATTCTGAAAACGTAGTCCCGAGGACGTTTCTGGAGACCGCGAAATATGTCCCTGGAGGTACGTATTTTTGCAGTTTTTTTTAGCGAATCCGCGAGAGGCCGCTGTGTGCGCCTTTTTGGCTTCTCGGACGTCTCCCGGGAGTGCCGTTCGCGCCCGCTCTGTTCTCGCATGAACCCACCAGAGGCCGCTGTCGAACAAACGTCTGTCTGTCCGACTGGCTGAATGATTGACTGGGTGACCGGCCAATCGGCCGGCCGACCCACCCTCCTCCTTCCCTGGATTTTACCGATGGACCCGCCCTCCCTAAACCCAACCAATGATTTACAAAAGCCGTCCGAAAAAGAAAAGCCCTCGTCCGATTATTATTATTTTTTTTTACCACGTTTTCGGATTTTACCACACTCTCCCCCTGTTATGAACCTCTTCGCTTTATTTCTTGGATTCTGTTTTAGTTTTACCTGATTTCTGGAACTGCTCTTCCCCGGACTCGAACCCGGTCAACGTCGTCATGGTCAGCTCCTCTCTGCATCTCGAGTCCGCCAACGCACAGGACGAGCTAACCGGACAAACTGGTTGTTGCGGGAAAGCCCTCCACACGAAGGTAAGCGGTCAGCCGGTGAGCGCTAAAAGGAACGGCGTCATACCGCCCCGCAGCGTTCGCTTAAAAAATTAAATGCAGCCGTACGTACCTCCGGCTACATAATTCGCGGTCTCCAGAAACGTCCTCGGGACTACGTTTTCGGAATGAGCCTGGGTTGTATTTTTAAGGCTTGGTTGTGTTTATAAGATGCAAAGCATTGTGTGCTCATGCTTCATTTGGAGAAAATCACGTTATTTTTTCAAATATCTTACTGATTATATACAGCTACTCAGCTAACATGAAAACGTCATATTTCCTAGTTCCTCTGAAAGGTCCAGCCTCAAGAGGCTCTGATTGGTCTGCTAACATAATGTGCTGTGGATTTGCGGATTGGCTCCACGTCACTCCCCTATAAGCGTGCGCTTTTGCGCTGTGTAAACAGTCCAGTCAGAGAAGATGTTAGCCGCGTTAGCTGCCTGAATTAGACAGAAATGAAGAGAACACAGCTCACGGATGCTCTCGAAAATAAAATCTAACAAGTGTCTTTCTCATAAATTCGGAATAAGCATGTACAAGTAATATAAAACGTTCTCATATATTTTGCGAATTTGTTATTTGAGATGTAGAACGCAGGGAAAGCGGCCGCATAGAGAGACACTGCAGCGCTGCTAAAGATTGTGGCTGTTTACAGTGGTTTGTCTGATAAATATGAATTTGTTGCTAAATTGTTAACAGTGCCAAACAGCATTTCCTATTGTTTATGTCCTCGCTACAACATATCATTAACGCTAGAAACCGTGCCTGTAGTTGCCCTTCTGAAAAAAACAGCTTAAACCAGCCTAGGCTGGTTGGCTGGTTTTAGCTGTCGACCAGCCTGGTTTTAGAGGGGTTTTGGCCATTTCCAGGCTGGTTTCCAGCCATTTCCAGCCTGGTCTTAGCTGGTCAGGCTGGAAAATTACCAGCTAAAACCAGGCTGGTCAAGCTAGTTTTAGCTGGATTTAACTGGTCAAAACCCCTCTAAAACCGGGCTGGTCAACCGGCAAAAACCAGCCTAGGCTGGTTTAAGCTGGATTTTTCAGCAGGGTGATAAATTTTTAACAAATAAAAACACAGACAGGTTGTGGCTCACAGTCGACAGCTTCATCAGTTGGAGGAGTTTTAGCCGAATCCAGCACTGAATGAGAGAGTCTGGAAGTTCTTCTTTGTCAAATGCTAGCTCCATATCTTTTTTTATAATTCTCTGGAACTTAATTCCAATTAAACTGTAAGCACTTCTGTCTTTGTGCCGTGTCCTTTGGAAGCCCTAATACAGAAACAGAAGAAGCTCTGAGGTGAATGCACATAAGCGGAAGCCCTTGTGATCTCACTAGCCCGGATGTTTTTTTTGTAGTCCTCAAATTCGTTTGCTGTAGGCTTTGCTAAGCTAACTCTGTAAAAGCCTATTGAACTTTGAGCATCAGAGATGTTGTTTATGTTCACACAGCGACATTACACCACAATTAAAGTTTAAAATACGATATCGTAGCGTACCACCCCTTTAAGATTATGGTCAGGCAGGTGTCAGCATATAAATCCAACATATAGAGCATAAGAGACATTGTAAAATGACAAGACAAAACACTAGGAAATGCATCAACCGTTAAACAAGACTTGGATGTGTAAATGAAGTGTATGAACAGTCCAGGTAATCAGTGTAAATGATTAGCAGCTGTGTGTGTGTGCTCGTGTCAGTGTCCAGATGACTATCAGCTGTAATTGATTTGCACAATACCTCATGGGAGTTGTAGTTTGCCATGGCACATGGAGTGATCTCCAATGACACTGCTGGGGATCACAGCACATTATAATGCCGCGGTCACACTCAAGTTTGAGCTCGCGATATTTTATAGTAATGTGCTGCAAAATGGGGCGGGATTAAACAAGATATTAGACATTTAAAAAAGCAAGCGATTGGTCCATATTTTAGATTTCTGTCCAGAGAGGTGATGTTTTAATCCTCGATTATGTCTCACGCAGTCAAGTGATGCGATTTCGCAGGTCAGAATTCACTAAGATTGAACATTTTAACACAGCGAACTGCGAAACTTGACGCATGAGCTTGCGTTTCCAGGATGAATAGAAGTCTATGGGGAGAAAAGTCCAGTGTAACCATGGATAGTGTACATTTCTCAAGGCTTCAGTCAGTTTAACATTAGTGAAAATTTCTGGGAAATGTAGATAGCTGCGTTAGGATAAAGAGTTTGTCAACATTTGACAGATTTCACTTCCTAGGCACTCTACAAAAAAGATAAATGTACCAAAATGCAGCCATAACATAGCTAGCTAGCGGGTTTGAAGTTAGCACGAGTGCTTAGCATAAAGTTAAGAAAGGGTTATGTAAATTTGTACATTAGAATGAATGATTGGGAAAAAAAAATGTCTTAAAAGTCATTTTTTGATGATATAATCCACAATCTTGCAACTTCCGTAAGCTTAAAAAGGAGCGCATATATTTACTGTATACTTTTAACAGGTCAAAGACAGCTATTATCTGTTTTAATACAATTCTATTCAATTTTCTGCCGTGTTTACCGCTGATATTTCAGGAAAGAAGGACTAATTCATTATGTTTAGTATTCAGCTAACGATCCATGAAGCAATAATAATCATAAGCATTCCTATAGAACAGAAGTTCTTCCATACACCAGTTCTTATTTATGAAAATTATTACTGTACAGCAAAAAGTATTACCAAATTGCCCTGGTAATTATGGACATTCTTACCATAGCATTCCAGTTATAATCACGTGTCTTATGATAGTTACGTGTTTTAAATTTGTACTTGCGTGTATTAATAAACCTACAACGTTGTCTATCTCTTTCAGCGTATCATTACATAAATCTTCCTGATAATCTGTTTACAGCCGTGTATTATACTTGGCCTCTCTGTAAACTGTGGCCCCTGCCTTTAAAAATTCATAGATCTGCCACTGCCAGGTGTTTCTTTTTATAAAATGATGTCAAAATACATTTATACATTGCATAAAAATAATTATTATTTTACAATTTTATAATAATACTCACATGTGCAGAGTCGTCTTCACATTCAGAGGAAGTGTTAATATTGCAGTTGAAATTCAGCAATCTTTTAAAGCAGCTTTATATCTGCCCGCAGGCGTTTCACTAATCTTTATCTAGCATTGAGTATTTCTTTAACCCGATATTGTTGCCCAAGAAAAAAATAACACATAAAAAAAAAACACAGTCACATGCAGTAGGTTTTAAACGCATCATTTACAATTATATGCAATTTTTAAAAGAACAGAAGTGTTTGCGTGCATGGATTTTCATATAAATTAATTAAAATGAAGTTAAATTAAGTAAAAATGAGCTAAAACGGAAGATTAAAATGTCTGATTGCTCAAAATCTATTGGTTAGAATATGAAGCATGGTTAAAATCTGTCCAATCTATGAGTAATCGTGTGGCAAAATGAATAAAATTTGAATAAATAATAGTAATACTGAATTAAATAAGGCATTAATAGCATTCAATAAACATCAACCAACAAAAAACTCAATGACGCCAACCAAAACAAACGTCTTTCTTGTTAGCCCAGTGCTAAGGAGGTTTCTTTCTCCTATATGCCTATTAACGTTAATGTGTAGTACATTATAGCAATGAAATCACTGGTTTGCACTAAGACTACAAATCTGCTTGTAAATGGACTACATATTCATACATGCACTCCGTTCACACACACACATGCTTCCTCATTTCCACTGATTAGGCTCCCACAGCTGTTGCAGTTTCTAGACTGATTACAGACGCTATTTATACAGCTCACACTCTCACATCCATTGCTGAGTCTTGTTATCTGTAAAGTGACATTACAACGCGGTTCCCTTAGTCTTGTTCCTCCGTGTTTTTGATCTTTGCCTGGTTTCCCTTTCTCCTTGTCTGCCGCCTGTCTACAGACCTCTCGCCTGTGTTTGACTACGATTCTGGACTGCCTTTATACATCTGTTTGCACATGAAGTCCGATGAAGAATATCTACAGCTGTAAAGTTTGCTAAAGTCAGCATGTAGAAATGCCATCGGCTGAAGAGAGAGTGCTGACTGGTTTTTCAGCAATGAATCAGCCAACCAGAACATAAACTGAAGTGACATAAACAAGTAAACAATCGAGTCGACAAGTCGAGTAGGAACACAAAGAAACCAACATTAACCTGACGACAGGGGACGCACAAGCCAGACCGATGCTGACTGAGAGCCAGATGATACCCAATGGCCAACCGGCTTGGCGTGTCCCGGCCCTTAAAAAAAATAAGTCAAACCATGTGTTATGCTTTGGTTGTGGACTTGAGTTAACTTGTTCCCGTGTATTCGTGTTAACCAGTGTCTACAAACTCCAACGCTGATATTTTCGCAGAATTGCTCTGAACGACAAATCGATGTTCCGCCAAATAGCCTACGTTATAAAAACGTTATGGTTTCATCCTCCTGCTAATGTAGATGTTGGACTGTAGCAGCTGATATTTATTCACACTGAAGACGGGTAGAGGCTTGCTGAAGAACTACTGAGAGATTTCAGCTGCTGTCTGGTCTTTCGCTGCTAAACTACACCTTCCTTTCTTCATGTTTTCAATACTTTTTTCCTGTGTCATTTCATTTCATTACACATAACTTCATTTATAAACGAATTAGATTGGTTTTATTTTCATATATGTATTTCTTTGGCTGTTATCAACATCTGGTGAACATTTCAAGTCAACAGCACCTTTAGAAAGATGTTTTCTGAGAAAATGGTGACATGTTGAATACTTATTTCTCCCACTGTACACACACACTGCTTTTTCAGCCCCAATCTTAATATGTGGTAAATTACAGCAGTGAAATCACGTTCCTGTAAACAATTGCTAAAGTTTTGCACTGCAAATCAACCCCAAAAAATTAATTAATTTAAAAAAAAAATCAAGGATGATGGCTGATCATTTTGCCATCGCAGGTCAAATCCTTATTGGAAGACCCGCTGCCACATAATATTATTTTTTCTTGTTAAAATTTAGTTACATTTTGGCAATAATTCGTCACTATCTACATCTACTTCATGAAGTTAATCATAAATAAAATCAGTTCATCAAGTCAGGAACAAAAGTTAAAGCCTGACCACAAGAAGAATATCTTCAACCGTAACGTTTTTCAAACGTTCAGTTGTTTGCATGCTAATACAGTTATCACTATTGTTCTTGTTATATTTTTGAATGGTAATCAATACAAACCACTGTGCTATCCAGCTGAGTTAAGTGCCAAGATCTAATCGATATTTTGACAAATATTACAATATGCCTGCAGTAATGAAGCTGGAGCTAATGGATAAAATAGACAAAGCTGCGGCTATCTGAGATTAATTAAAATAGTATAAAATGCTCATCACGAACCTTGTCAAGACCAACACAATCTCACGGCAATTCGTAACCTTTTGATTTAGTGGCTAATTCGTATGAATTCGTACGGTCTAATTCGTACGATTAAGTACGATTTGCTCATCCCCCAATGACGGTTGGGTTTAGGGGTGGGGTTAGGTGCCACGCCTCCTTTTTAAAATCGTACAATTTCGTACGAATGAACGAACGAATTAGCCACTAAACTGACAAAACGTAAAATACTTACGTTTTCTCGTGAGATCAGGCTGGTCAAGACACATCTAATCAACCAAAGGTGCAAAAAGTACACTTAGTGCACTTCCATAATGTACTTAAAGTGCTCCGTTTTCTGTGACTTATTTTGTACTTAATGTGCTCGAACATAGGCGGAAGGCGAACAAACTCCAGGGTAAGGCTAATATATGCGCTGCCCTTTAATGGATTTAAAAAAGACTTGCGACCGACCAAGAAGAGGTTTTAACAAAAGCTCCGCCTATCACCAAACGTATATTATATTCAACACGCTTATTCAATTATTTTATTAAACTCTCCCACTGATCTACCTGTCAAAAGTTTGGGGTCAGTTAATTTATTTTTTATTATTATTATGACTTTTATTTAAAAATCTAATTAAAATTATAGGCGGCATTTATTAAATATTTAAAATTGTTAAATACTTTTTTATTAAATATTTATTTATTACTTACTGTATGCAGTTTCAAATTAAATTATTACTACTTGTTGCTTTTATTACCATTACCAGTAATAACTTTATTACTCTTAATAAGAGCGATTTCTGAAGGATCGTGTGACTCTGAAGACAGAAGTAATAAATCTGAAAATTCATCATGGCGGACGCAGCCCTCACTATTCTGCCACCCTAGGCGGCCGCATAGGTCGCCTCTGGACGCGCCGGCCCCGAGAATATGAAATCATTCTCTTTTTCACGAGGCCAATCGAAATCCGAACTTGTAATTCAGCAATAAATATTTGACCTTTAAAATGTAAAACTCCAAACGATTGCCTAAACAAGATTACTACACTATAGGCTAGACTACGTTACAATGAAACTACCAATTTAATGCTGAAAACAAGATAAACCAGAATAATAATTTCATTATGTCTCTCTCGTAATACTCATCGGTCGTTTTATTACTCATATCGACCAGCAAAACAAAATAGTCCGCTGGCCAGCACTTTTGGTTTGGTTTTCAGAGCTGCTGCGAACTCTTGTAATAAACAGCGCTCATCAGTGCAACGTGCGGGGTTGGACAGTTCCATTTTTGTGCGGAGGGGGACTTTAAATTTGATTTGACCTACAACAGCTAAAGTGTTGTGTTAATCATCATCATATTACGCCTCACACCTGTTACATGTTTTCAATGCATTTTTTCTTTGCTGCTATCTCCGTGGTCTCTGACCAGGGGGAGGCTAAGCCTTCCCCAGCCTTACACACGCTCCACCTATGTGCTCGAAGTTAATCTTCAGTAGTTCAAAAAAAACCCTTAAGATCAGCTAAGTGTACCCAACTGTGCTATTTTGAACCCATGAAGTTAAACTAAAATGGTCTTTTAATCACCATTAGCACTGTCGCCTTACAGCAAGAAGGTCGCTGGTTCGAGCATGCATGTGTGGAGTTTGCATGTTCTCCCCGTGTTGGCGTGGGTTCCCTCCAGGTGTTCCGGTTTCCCCCACAAGTCCAAAGACATGTGTTACAGGTGAATTGGGTAAGCTAAATTGTCCATAGTGTATGTGTATGGGTGTTTTCCAGTGATGGATTGCGGCTGCATAAAACATGTTGGATAAGTTGGCGGTTCATTCCACTGTGGTGACCCCTGATTAATAAAGGGACTAAGCCGAAAAGAAAATGAATGAATGATTATAGAACTTTTACAAACATTCAATTGAAGGGGTGGCACGGTGGCTCAGTGGCTAGCACTGTCGCCTCACAGCAAAAGGTCACTGGTTCGAGTCCCGGCTGGACCAAATGGCGTTTCTGTTTGGAGTTGACTGTTCTCCCCGTGCTTGCGTAGGTTGTCTCTGTGTGCTATGGTTTCCCTCACAGCCCCAAAACCTGTGGCATAGGTGAATTGGGTAAGCAAAATTGGTGCTTTAATACCTTAAAGGTGCCCTAAAAAGAAAATCTGGGTATACCTAGGCATAAACAAATAATAAGAGTTCAGTATATGGAAATGGCCATACTGTGAGCCTCAAACACAATTGTTTCCTCATTGTCATGTAAATCCTGTGGGTGTAAAACCCTGGTGGATAACAGGCAAATCAGAACACAAAACAGACTGTTGCGTGACTCACAAGGCTATTCATTAGTGCAAAATGCAGCTGCCAGAGTGCTTACCAACTCTAGAAAATATGATATCACCCCAATTTAATCCACCTAACACTGGCTGCCTGTTAAGTTCCGTACCGATATTAAAATATTGCTTCTTACCTATAAAGCTTTAAATAATCCAGCTCATGTTTATCTAACCAACCTCCTGTTTTGCTACAATCCAACCTGCTGTTTAAGACCTAGAATAGGTAATAATAAGTACATAGAAGAGCAAAGTCAAGTAAAGGAGGTCGAGCCTTCTCATTTATGGCTCCTAAACTCTGGAATAGCCTTCCTGATCATGTCCAAGGCTCAGACACACTCTTTCAGTTCAAAACTAGATTAAAGACCTATCTTTTTAGTAAAGCATACACTCAGTGCATCACTTAGCAGGATGATACATGACTGTGCTTTTATTTTTTCAATTTTGAATCTGGTCATCATGGAACATTATTTCTAGCTCATGACCACACAGAACAAAATCGTAGGCATCCAAAGACTTGTAGGCCTTTAACTTCTCTCTTGTAAAATCACTTGTAGTTTCAATGAGACGGACGCACTTGAGAGGGAGCTATCGCAAATGGACCTGTCAGACAAACCCCACTCACTGTAACGTTAATTTCGCTGAATAACTGTGCTTATCACTGGGTGACGAGCTGTTATGATCCTCTAAAAGCATATATATCTATAATCAATAGAACTTACCTTTAATACAACAACAAACTCTGTACCGATGTCATGTCATCTGATGTTCCGATGTCTGTACCGATGTCATTCCCTCGCTGTAAATGCTAGCGCTCTCGTTTTTTTTCTGCAACCTCGATACACGCGCATCCTGAACGTTTACAAACCGGTCATTCGCCTATTTTGTTCTTGGACAATTAACAATAAATCTCAAAATGCTTTATAGGTATCAATAATTCCTTTACTGTAACTTACTGCCATCAGGAGTTACAAGTAACAAGCACACGGTTACAAAAGTACGTCAAACACTAATTTCACTACCTCAATTTCTTTAATAAAATATTAATCAGTTTTATTGTCAAACACAAATCCACACACACAACTGAACAGTTTCTTTTTAATCTCAACTTTGCTTATACTGCTACATTTAACACTGCAAAAATTATTAAAAAACGCACATATACATGAAGTGCACTTAAAATAAAATGCCACAGAACAATATTTTGTAGTCTCCTGATATTCTGGATTGTTGGATGGAGACTTTTGGAGTTCTGTGCCTTTGGACATTTGTTTACTATTCTGCACTTTTTCTCTTTATCGCGATGGTGGTTATCCAGAGCAGGGAATAAGCTAATACTCGAAGACCGATGGTCAGTGCTTGAAAGAGGAACCTTTTGGGGGCCAAAAATAATAGTTAAGAGCTTTTGTACATTCTAATTATCAGAACATAATAGAGGAAATATAAAACTTCCGCCGGATGTGCTCACCTGAATGTCTCGATGTCATAAATTCTGCAGGCGCCTCTTCCACAAGATTTCTTCAGCCCCCATTTCAGACAGGTAGAGTCAATAAGAGCACCGAAGTAAATGGGTGCAGGAATACCACCTTTAAAAAGAATTTGCATCAGAAACGCTGCTGTACCAGTCATGAATGGGGGATTAAAACAAGAAAATGAATACATGGATACTACACCTTCCAAACCACAACAAAACTCACCCAAAACTCTTATAGCTAACAGTAACATTGCCACAGAGAGAGACTTCAGCTCAGGATCCACGATCCTGCAAGAACATTTTTGATGACGTGAGCATTTTTGGTGCAAACTTCAATTTCCTTAAAACATTTTGCACAAATCCACATGTAGCTTGATATTAGATTGGTCTATTTGGGCCTTTAAATTATGGGTAGGGTTTATAGTTATTTTCTATATAGCATCAGATCACAACAGACATTATTCAAAATCAATGCCAAAAGTGTTGAAATGAAAAGCTTGTCGAACAGCACTTACTAAAAAAAGTCATAAATTGAATTAACAAGTGCTTGCATTTGAATTGCCAGGGTTTGTCCTGGAATTTAACACATTGCGGATGGGGGGAGGGGGGTGTTAAGCCTGATTTATACTTTTGCCTGGCGCTGCGTCACAGACCTCAACTGACTGCACGCGCACCTCACGAAATGGACGATGCTTTTAAACTTGACACGTTTGCGGTTGTGATACTCATGGGGCAACGATAGGGGTGGTCAAAAGAAACCCACTGTAAAATCAGACAAATAAACAGAGAAGTAGAAAGTTTCCAGAACTGTCATACCATTAATACAATCATTAATATCCCTCTCCCACCGGCCATTAGAAAAAGAAAAAACCCTATCCCCTTTTCTTCTCTCTGGCGTTTAGATCCTGCGGCTCTCTTTCCATCTTCCTTTCAGCATTCATTCGCCCCTTCTTATATTTCTTTCCAGCGTTGGATAAATCCGCTCATCTAATCCCCTTTTCAAACCCATCTCTTTCTCTTATTTCCCACATAACACCCCCTCCCGTTCCGCGTTGAGTCTCCTCTTCTTCTTTCAGCGCTCAGTTTCTCCGCTACGCTCTCTTTTCACATAGGCCCTCAATCCCCAGCTCTAACATCCGCAGGAGTGACTAAAATGAGCTTCAACTCCCGCAGGAGTCTCGCCCTGGCAATCTCCTGCATGAGTCTTCACTGCCCCCTCCCTTTCACAGTAATGCCCCCACAGGAGTTATCCCGAGCTTTGACTCCCGCAGGAGTCAATCAATGCCCCTCCCCAGGTACTAGAGAGAGAGAAAAAAACAACTTTGTGGTGTTGAGACCCTCCCCCCTTTTCTATCTCCTTTCTGGCATTTATCTGCCTCTTCTTTTACTTCTTTACAGCATTGAGTATTCTCCTACCTTAAATTCCAATTTTTTTTTCCATCTTTCCCTTCTTCTCCTTATACTTCCTCACACCCCATACCCCCCTTCTAGTGTTGAGTTTCTTAGCTAATTTCCTTCCTCCAGCCTCGAGTTTCTCCACTATATTTTTTTCTTCTTTCGTCGAGTCATCTACTATCCTTTCCTTCTTTCCACACAGGCCCTCACTCCCCTAAGCTATGACTACTGCAGGAGTCCCCCCGAGCTTCAACAACCCCAGTAGTTCCATGCCCCCCTAACACTTTTCACCCCCTCTCCCGCAGGAGTCTTCACCACCCAAAAATCTTTCACCGACTCCAGCAGCAGCCTGCCCACCCCGGCTCTGAATCCCGCAGGAGTCATCCCTGAGCCTCGACTCCGGACTACTTTTGAGAGGATCACGTGCTTATGATTGATTACAGCTGGTTTCGCATCAGCTCATGATTGATTCAGCAATCAGATGGTTGCTAACTCACTATAAATAACCAGTTTTCTTATCTCAGTATCTTCGTCTTGAAGAGGGGAGACTACCTGAACTCAAACTCTGCTCTCGCCCTGCAAACAGGAGGGAGCCCAGGGCTTAAGGATTTCATAAGCTCAGTGCTCTCATTAGATGGTTTGTTAGCATCTGAAAGCTCAACTCAAATAAGAGCAGAGGTTATTGCCCTCCTACAGCCTCCTTCACATCTCCTGGTAGCACCTCCATGCTCTGGATGCTACACTGACAGACACACCAAACCTTCTTGCCACAGCTCACATTGATGTGCCGTCCTCGATAAGCTGAGTGAAAGCACCGACAGCATTCAAAAGAGACCAAAACATCAGCCTGAAAGCATAGGAATTAAGTGGTCTGTGGTCACCACCTGCAGAATCCCTCTTTTATTGGGGGCGTCTTGCTAATGGCCTATAATTTCCACCTGTTACTTATCAGAATTAAAAAGAAGACAAATTGTTGGTGCGCGTCTTGCTGGCTTATCTGTAACAAGTCTTTGTGATGTATCAAAGAGCCACGGTATACAGGGTAATGTCAGCATGCCACTAAGAACCACCAACCACATCCAACAGGAGTAACTGTGGAAGCAAGATGAAGTATTCTAAAAGGGATGTCCAGGTGCTAACCTTGATTGCATCCAAAAAAACAAAAACACAGCTGCCTTACAGCAGAAATAAATGTGCACCTCAACTTTCTCGTTTCCATTTCCGTTTGTGGGGAGCTCCACAGGGTCAATAATCATGGCTGAGCTGCTATATCACTAGCAAGGGCTACCAAACTATTATTGAGGACCATGTGCACCCAATGGTTCAGCAAAACTGGTGACAGAGCGGTTTGTTGAACATGAAAGTGAAGTTAAACATCTCCCATGGCCTACAGAATCACTAAATCTTAATATTATCGAGCCACTTTGGGGTGTTTTGGAGCAACGAGTCAGGACACGTTTTCCTCCACCAGCATCACGTAGTGACCTGGCTACTTTTCTGCAGGAAGAATGGCTCAATCTCGCTGGCCACTGTGCAGGACTTGTATCTATCATTCCCATCACAAACTGATGCTATATTGGCCACAAAACGAGGCCCTATAGCATACTAATGAATTATTGTAGTCTGTATAAATTATACCTTAGAGACATGGTGAGAAACGGAACAGTGCCAAGACTGTACATAAAGAAGGCCAAAGATAGCAATCCCAGATAAATGTAGAACATTCTGTTGCAGTTTGGATCTCGTGAACACTGTCCAAGAACTGCAGAGGAGTTGCCAATGCTCAGTCCCCAGCTCTGAATACAGCTGCAGTCATGGAATGTCTGACAAAATACAAGACAAGAAAGAGGAAAATACACTTACAAACATGTAATAAGAACTGAAGGAGAGAGAGAGAAAGATTGTTGTTCACTGCATTCACCATATTCCGTCCTGCACCCTGGGTGGAATTGCAGCCTGCATGGCAAGGTGAGATGTAGGTCACTCCATTCTCTCCACACACTGGATCCCATTGGAGGTCTGAACACCCACAGTGAGCATTGCAAAAAGGGGGTAAATCACTTTTTATATCCTGATCTTCTGTAGATCTGCCACATAAACAATGAATTGCTAAGTTTTAATACAGTGTACGAGTTGAAAATATATAGATTATACTCGACAGAGATAAAATTACCCTTGATAGGACACTGTAACCCCTGCGACATCTAGATTTTCACAGCTGAGAGCGAAGAAGGGTATGGTTAAAAAAATCATGACAACACCGGCAAACAAATTCACTCTTGTAGCCGTCAGCAGATCCCATTTAAATCTCTTCATCATCAACCCACTCAGGAAAATACCCAGAGCCACTGCCGGAAGAGATGTCACTCCTGAGAACGGCATAAATAAAAACAATTAGTTTAAACAGATTGAAAATAAAGTTAAATGCCAGTAACCTTCACAGTTGTCACCTATGAGAAAGTTGGTTTTGGATGCACTTTGTCCAAACTGCTGTTCCAGATACTTCGGTGTGTATGTTGTGGTTATGGCAAAGCTGTTGAATGCCACTGTACTGTAAGCAATGTATAGAATGTAGACCTTATTGGTAAACAGTCGCTTAAAAGATGGTGGTAAATCTAGAAAAGAAATAAATAAGCTAATTTTTAAACAATCAGAAAGTGTTTTTCCCCCATTATCAGAGGAGATGACTGTACAAGGTTGCCATACCTTTGACTATCTCTGTAAGGCTGGGTGTGGTTTTGTGCTGGCGTTGGGGGTGGTCTAGCTCAGAGGTTTGGGAGTTTTCAGGTAGAGCTCTTGGCAAGAACCAGAAAGGAAAAGCAGCAAGGAGACTCAATAGGCCAGACACCACAAAACCCAACCACCAAGCCCCAACCCAGCGAGAGTCCTGTGGTGTGATGATCACACTTTCTAATAAGAAAAGATAATGTAAATAAATAATCAGATGAGTACAGTGTCCATGGGGTCCTTTTTTAATTTTGATGAAATAAAGTTATTTTTCATTTAGTATTGCCCTTCAGAAATAACAGAAGACGCGTACATGCTTCCCAGAAGACAAATTAAGTACAACCCCAAATCAGAAATAGTTGGGACAGTATTTTTAAAAAATTGTTATACTGTCCCAACATGGGATTGTACAATTTTCCTTGTTCTTGAAATTTCAAAAGTTTTCACCCCCAGCTCTAAAGTTCATCATGCTTCCTTCTGGAGTGTCAGTGAGCATTTGAACCTATTTTAATAGTTATATTGAGTCCCCGAATTGTCCCCAGTGTGAAATGATTGACCTCACAATCATAGTGTCACTACTGGAAAAATCTGCAGCACATTGAGGATTTCTATGAAGAACAGCAGCAGTTTAACGGTTTAGAATAAAACGTAGATCCTCTGGCTAACCAGAGGTAACCTGTTAAACACCCTGATTTTCACAGTGCATTGTGGAACTTTATCATCAACAGATCGCTGATGTGGCAGAATCTGGAAAACCCTTGGGAATGCCAGCTAAGAAGGAAACCATAGATTACCTTTTTGGTTCTGACTTCTAAACAAGTCAGCAGACTGAGACACACCCCTTGTTTCACACTTCCTGTATTCAATCACAACTACTATCAAGGGCAGCATGTATATCAGAGGTCTCCAACCCCACTGCTGGAGAGCGACCGTCCTGAAAAGTCAAGCTCAAACCCCATTCAAACCCACTTGAGCTAGCTAATCAAAGTGTTCAGGATTTCGTGACAACTGCGTTCAAGCAGGTTTGAACTAAGCTCGGGCGTTTGGTAGCTTTCTGGGAGCTGAGTTAGGACCTATTATTTTATACTCAAAACAGTCAGGTACAGTTAATGTATGATTTCTGATAAGAGCACGTTGACCTCGATAGCCAATGAAATTATTCAGCGATCAGCTATTATCTTAGCTGGGGTATTTGCATACAGCGATCTGATCGGCTGACGCTTCCCTTGGTGCTTGAAAAGTTGAGAAAGTCCCATCTTCTGCAGCGAGCAACGCCAGGCTGACAGATCCGCTATCCAGTTCGGCAACGCCTGATGTCACCCATTCAAAGTGAATAGGAATCATTAACACCCATTCACAGGGGGGGGTCATCGTTCCTTTTTGCCAGTGAAGCCTTTACTGGGTCCCTTTTCTGACCCTAAAGGCTGTTGTAAACTCTAGGAAGAGCAGTCTTCACTCCACTGACCCATGTTCTAAATAACGAATCCCAACATGAATCCTTATTGACTACCCCACCAGCTCAATATTTGTACCTCCACCTATCGGTCCAAAGGAGCCTCTCCTTTCAGCCCTTCATCAGGAGTCCATCCGTCCATACATGATTACCTCTGCAAACTGGCTTTCTCCAGGTTGGTAGTTTCTCCAGCTGCACCATCACCTCATAAGTAAGCTTTCTCAAATTCTGTTAGTCATGTTTTCCGTGTCCTATTATTTCTGGAGCTAACACCAATAAAGTTTGTACTCAAGTTCATATTTTGCTTAAAAACCATCTTAGTGCTCCCAGCTGTGTTCTCTGTTCCCAATTCCTTGATTCCTCTGTGGTTTCCTGTTTAGCTGGCATCCCCAAGGTTTTTCCAGAGTTTGCCACATCAACAATCCGTTGCTATTAATGTAAATAACTTTGCTAATCTATACAACACCCAAAACATAGCAAACCCAACGTGCTTTGTATAGATTTAGATTAGGAGCAATAATAACATGGGTGTTGACATACAAAGAATCAATTTGGAACTAGGCTGTGGCTCCAAACCATCTCTGGAACTGCCTTAGTGGTGAAAGGGGTATATTATACTACTTCTAGAACCTTGTCTGTTACAATTTGTACTTAACTCTTTTCCTGCTGCTCTCAACATATCTTGTCAATTAAGAAACAACGCATCCCTGCCATTGACAAGTTTATACAGCAATCCATGCTTTAGGTATATTATGGCAAGGGAAGCCCTAGCATATGTCCTGAGTGAGTAATGTGACTCCTGGGAAGCAAAATATAAGACGATCAAAAAATAAAATAAAATAAAGTGTACATCAGATAGCAAGTAAAAATAAAGCTATACAACTTTCATTTGGCTCACTCCTTTGTTTATCATAGCTTGAATTGATCTGACCCATTTGGACAGAGTTATACGCGTTTAAGAGTTGAAAAAGAACTACCCTTGTAAATGTCAAAGTAATATTAAACTTTTAAAATGTTTTCATTAATAACTTGTAAGATGGATGTACACCAATTATCATCTTACCTTGATTCACTAAGTCAATATCCACATAAAGTTTAGCACATAGAGAGCCAAGAATGAAACCAAAAATTGGCCCAATCACTGCAAGTGTGTTCAGACAACCTACAGAAATGAAAATCAAATCACGAAAGGTATACAGGTATGTTGATTTTAGTGTAGTAATATTACTACTAATAATAATAATATCTCTCACCAATGTAAAAAGCAGAGTTTTCTGGCCGTGCATAATCATCTATGAATGACATTCCCAGAGGGACAATGCTGGCTTCCCCAATCCCACGCAGAGTGTTTCCCAAAAGCACGACCACCCACAAGGGTGAGCTTTCAGCTTCCTCTGTTTGGCATCCTAGACAACCCATATAGAGTGAACTGCTAGGTATTGCATTTTACTATTAAAATATCTCATATGCTTTTCCACACGATGAATTACCAGAGAAAGGCTGTTGAAAAGTTTCCTGAGAGTCGGATGAGCATATAGAGATCACTGTGAAATTACCAGCATCATTATTGTGGGTGGCAGCTGTATCATACTTGTACCTGTTAGAAAAAAACAATAGTACACACTGTACAGTATTTCAAATATATAGATCCTAAAGAAAGCACACTTTTAAAAAGTGGATCTTCATCAACTCCTTAATGTGAATATACCAAGCATGAGTATGCATTACTTCATTCAAAACTCACCGGCCCATAATGAAATGAGGTGAAGCCATCAACAGTGTTCCTATACCCATCAGCAGAACCCCTGCTCCAATGATCTTGGGCCTGTGAAACTTAGCGCCAACATAGCTAACCAGGGTAATGACCAGCATATTACCTGGAAGCAGAATACTATTATTTTTTCAAATGATATTTTCCTTTCATTAATTTAAGCACTTTCTGCTACATTACAAATGTGCTTAAAATCTTTAAGCCAAATATTCTCTAATAAATAAATATAATCATTGTATATATGTTCAGCTTGATGATCTCTATAGAGGTTAAGGGGCTGGGCTTGTAGATGGAAGAGAGTGAACGGAGAGCAGAGAGTGAGATGCCATTAAGTTTTGACAAAGACTGTAAACATAAACATTATTGTCTCTGAGGATCGTTGGAAAATTTGTGTTGTTAAACGTTCAGCGAGTGAACGTCAAACTTCCTGCGGACAGAAAGACTGACTGTAGCCTTGGCTGATCGGACCTGTTTGCATCGTGAACAGAGGATTCGTGAAGGCGGTTCTGCAATCCACCTTCATGAGCATGAACAGACGTCAGAGATGTTTGGAGTTTGCTGCTCATCTCATCTTGTTTCCTGAATGGGTACGGTGTTTGTAGATTTTATCAGATTTTGTGAGAACTTAATAGTTCCTGTGAGCTCCAACATTGCGCGCCAACAAAAGATTTGCAGTGCATTCGGAAAGTATTCATAACTCTTCACTTTTTTTATGTTGCAGCCTTATTCCAAAAGAGATTACAATTCATTTATTTCCTCAACATTCTACACACAATCCCCCATAATGACAATGTGAAAAAATATTTTTTGAAATTGTTTCAAATTTAACCTGAAAAATCACAGTACATCAGTATTGACAGCCTTTGGCGTGAAGCCCTAAATTGAACTCGGGTACATTCCTTTTCCACTGATTATTCTTGAGATGTTTCAGCAGCTTCATTGGAGTTCACCTGTGCTCAATTCAGCTGATCTGAAAAGGCGTACACCTGTCTATATAAGGTTCCAGGGTTGACAGTGCATGTCAAAGCACAAACCAAGCATGAAGACAAAGGAACTGTCTGTAAACCTCCGAGACAGGATTGTCTCGAGGCTGGGGAAGGTTACAGAAACATTTCTGCTGCTCTGAAAGTTCCAATGAGCACAGCGGCCTCAATCATCCATAAGTGGAAGATGTTTGGAACCACCAGGACTCTTCCTAGAGCTGGCCGGACATCTAAGCTGAGTGATTGGGGGGAGAAGGGACTTAGTCAGGGAGGTTATCAATAATCCGATGGTCACTCTGAGCTCCAGTGAGAGCCTTACGGAAGGACAACCATCTGTGCAGCAATCCACCAATCAGGCCTGAACTGAGGACATAAATTTAATACATTTTAGAATAAAGCTGTAACATAAATAAAATGTGGAAAAAGTGAAGCGCTATGAATACTTAACGGATGCACTGTAAATCCCAGAATTAGAATTTAATTTTGATTATATAACGTTGCTGTAATTTGTTTACTTTGTGTATCTATTTAAGTTGAGTTTTGATGTCCCTGAGAGTGAATTGGATCATATGGCTTAAAGTGAAGTTTCATAAACTAATTTCGAGAGGAGCACATGATATGATTGAGCACGAGTGGTTGCTTATATGTAATCAGCAATAATGCAATCAGAGTGATCCAAGCTTACTATAAATGGATCATTTTCTCCCTACTGCTCTATATTCATCTTGGAAAAAGGGGGAGCTCTCGAGACCTACCTGATCTCGGATCCCCTTATATGCTTACTGACCGGGCGGGAGACTTGAGCTCAAGTATCTCAGGGTTCTCTCCTGGGACAGCATACCAAACCTGCTTTAAACGCCAAGCATATCTAAGTGGGAACTCTTAAAATGTAAAAAGTTTACTGAACATCTTGTATTTGTGATTTACGCGTAAATAAAGGGTGGAAATTAATGGGTAAATGGTTCAGTGTGTAAATAGACTTGTAAATGTGAGAGTTTAATTATATTATGTAATAGAACAACATAAATATTCACTTCTACCGAGACTAATGCCGCGGCCACACTCGAGTTTGAGCATGCGAAATTCTGTAGTAAGGAACTGCGAAAAGGGGCGGGATTAAGCAAGATAATAGACATTTAAGAAAAGCGAGCGATTGGTTCATATTTTAAATTTCTGTCCATAGAGGTCATGTTTTGATCCTCAATTGGTCTCGCGCAGAGAACTGTGAAACTTGTTGCATGACCTTACATTTCTGGTCTGACACATTCGCGTGTGAATGAATGGAAGTCTATGGGGAGAAAAGTCCAGTGTGACCGCAGCTTAACACTACACTTATATTTGAGACCCGATATTCTGTCTTAGTGTTTGTTCTTACTAACTGATAAACATACATTTATAATTTTAAAAGTTATTGGGATGTAATTCTCTGAGGCAGTAACAGAGAGAGGGCTACACACTCTTAACAAGTTACGCATTATTCATAGGATACCATCGATCAACTGTCCCATTTGTATGGACAGTAATTTAGTCACATGACAACATCAATGGTGTGACTCACTGGTATAAGTACTCAGCACTACTACTTTGACACTACACCTCAATGCATCTCAATTATGAAGATAAATCAGTAGCAAATCTGAATGTGAGAACTTGCCATATTAATATTTGTAAGTTGAAGTTTACACTTACAGCTCTGAAGTTAAAAGCTCTCACAAGTTCAAATCCCTGCAAAACTTAATTTGTGCACTTATGTAATTTGTAAATGAACCTGTGTGGGAACTGCGGAGTTGGCAGGGGTGAAGCAATGATAAAGGGAGTGTTTAGATTGTCAAATCGAGAGGTTCAGCTTTTCCTATCAGATCCAGACATCAATATGACAAGTTCACATTCAGATTTACAACCTCTCAAGTTTTGCTACTGATTTACCTTCATATTCAACTCACCCATTTCAAAGCTGCCGTCAATGATACCAACGGTGGAGCTCGGGATCTCAAACCGCCTCTCAATCTGAGTGATGGTGCTTTTGGTGTAAAACCCCGTCATGGTTTTAGAGAAGTAACAGAAGGCAAGTGCACCAATAAAGATCTTTACAGACACAAGGATAGAGAAAAGATTATTTTCATTATTATTATTATTAAATCAAAGATCAGCTAAAAGTAGTTTCAGCCAGATTTTCTTGCCTTCAGCTTTTGAGAGCAGCATTTGGTTTGAGATGTTTTCTGATTTCTCCCTGAATATTCCATCCCATTTGTCCTTCCTTCCATGATGAACTCTTAGTCAGGAAAGAAGAGAAAATCCAATGGAAAAAGACAAGTCTGAAAATCAAAAACGCCAAACTTCACTGGTCCAAGGGTATGGCCAGAGGGGCACTGGCCCCAGTTGAAATCTGCTTGACCCCTGTAGTGCCCCTGTCAGTCTTTGCTGATTTATATGAAAGCTCGGACATGAAGCTGCATTTAAATGCATGTCGAACACCAGATGATACTCTTTAGCTATTTTTCCTGTATCACAAGTGCTTTCATCCCACTAGATTGAATGGTTTGTTCTGAAACAGGGATTAAAATGGCTACAATGTTGCGTGGTTAGTTCGTTTTTAAACAGACCAAAATTGATAGTCACATTATATGTGCCTTGGCAAGGGCTATTCAATGAGTTTGTCATGGGGGCCAGTTCATGAAAAGCATCCCAAATGAGGGGCTGGAGAGATATGACTACCGATATGAGTGATGACACAACAGCAATATACGAGCCCATATGTTGTATTTTTGCTCCTTTATGCTGTGTTCACACCAGACATGGAACGCGTGGATAAAAATCTCCCTATTCGCGCATAAAGAGACGCGTGAACATTTGAGCTTACTTCATTCGCGCATCAAATTCACTTCACAGACGCGAATTTGTGTGGACTCTAGCTTCACTGCTAAATTACTGACCGTTTATCTGTTTATTTACAATAACCCAGCTCTAGATAAACAGATTTAGTAATTTGGGTATTTTTTGGGGGGTGGGGGGGTTGTATTATGGTGGCCATATCCCTTATTTTCACATCCCAATGTTGACAGGTATGGCTCTGATATAGCTATGTTTAAGATGCATAAATCGTACATACAAAACAAACGTTTTTTAAATCATTTACACAACAATTCTTATGGAAATTACAGCAAAAGATTCAACTTTGTCATTACACATGTACAAGGTAATGAAATGCAGTTGAGGTCTAACCAGCAGTGCAATAGCAGCTAGTGCAGGATACAGGTATTAGTTATAAAGGCGTTGTTTATATGCTCTTGAGAAAGGTTTGTCTTTTGTGCCCACTTCATACTGCAAGGAGTTTAATGTCTTTATAGATTTTCATTTTTTTAGAAATGTTACATAGAGTAATGAGAGCAGGCCAAAATAGTGTCCTCAAACAGCATAATGCTAATTTACCTCCTGATTATTGTCAAAACAGCATATTAATTGATCCTGGAGTTTTGTTTTTTTTGTAAAACTTAAAAGTTCTTAACAAAAAACGGTAATATGCTCTTTTTAACAATCTCCAACGCTCAAAGGAAGACTTTGCATGATATAAAAAATCTGTGGCTGATAAAGGAGGTTCAGTTGTTGTGTTGGATGTTTAAAATTTGGTCACACTTTATATCGATGGTCCTTTTGTTGAATTTAAGTTACATTGCATCTACATGCCAACTAATTCTCATTAGATTATAAGTAGACCCTGCTGAAAAATCCAGCTTAAACCAGCCTAGGCTGGTTGGCCAGCCTGGTTTTAGAGGGGGTTTGGCCATTTCCAGACTGGTTTCCAGCCATTTCCAGCCTGGTCTTAGCTGGTCAGGCTGGGTGATGACCAGCTAAAACCAGCTTTACCAGCCAAGCCAGGCTGGGAGCCCAGCCAAAACCAGCTATGTCCAGCTTAAATCAGACTGGTCATGCTGGTTTTAGCTGGATTTAGGTGGTCATTTTCCAGCCTGACCAGCTAAGACCAGGCTGGAAATGGCCAAAACCCCTCTAAAATCAGGCTAGTCAACCAGCTAAAACAAGCCAATCAGTCTAGGCTGGTTTAAGCTGGATTTTTCAGCAGGGGACTGTTCGGTTGGGGTTACTGCATGTTGACATGTACATGCAAAGTTTCTTATAGTCAGTTAAACGTCTGTTGAAGGAGCGGTATCAGCAGATATTAAGCAGACAGTCTACTAATACTCAAATGGACCATCAAAATAAAAAGTGTTACCCAAAATTATGATCAAGAAATGTCAACTTCAACTCCCGTCTGTTTATACTAAATTGAAAGGCGATCCAATGATTACTTAAAAAACAATAAAGAAATAAGCGATACGTTACAAGGTTCTTCAAAGTGGTGATATTAATAGAAGCTGACTATCCAATCACACTGATAATATACATTTGACCTAATATTTATGAAGATCTGGTCCAATTACATTAGTTTTTTGAGAGCTAAAGTAGCATTGTGCCAATTCATAAAACCCTGATAATATTTAGACCTTTATAGACATTCTTATGCTAATCCTGTGTCTTATGATAGTTACCGGTGTATTAAACTTACAACATTCTCTAACTCTTCCCACGTGTCATTACAGAAGTACTCCTGATAATCCATCAGTGCCAGCACCAATTGAATAATGAAAAAACTGTGTATTTTACTTAGCACCCCCATATAAATGTCCACATACATTCATATAAATACACAAATACAACATACCACTGATTGTAAAACTATATCATCATTTCCCAATTTTATAATAACACTCACATGTCCAGAGTCGCCTTCACATTGAGAGGAAGTGGTAATATAGCTGTTAATTTCCCCAAAACCTCTGAAGCACCTTTCTAGTTGCTCATAAGTGTTTTACTAATCTTTAGTAACAGGGGGTATTTCTTTAATCCTTTTGTTGCCCGGGGGGGGGTGTTGGGTTACACATTTACATGCAGTAGATTTTAAACAAGTCATTTAAATTATGCAAATTTGAAAGAACATTAATGTTTGCATGTATTTTCATATTCTTATGAAATTTCTAGTTGCTAAATATAACATAATGTAAAGACATGAGCTGAAATTCAGTAACACTTTATTTTGGTGGTCCAATTGAGTATTAGTAGCTGATACAGACATTTAACTGACTATAAGAAACTTTGCAAGTACATGTCAACTTACACTAATGATCTACTAATAATCTAATGAGAATTAGTTGCAATGTAACTTAAATTCAACAAACGGACCAGCAAAATAAAGTGTGACCTAAAATTCAGTGTTTAAATAGGAGTAAGCTAAAATCTCACTCATTGAGTTGCAAGGTTTATTTTTGGGGTTCTGCTCATAGCTGTCATGTATGCACTATATTAATCTACCATTTTGAGTTGTTATATTATGGTCATTTTCCACACAGCTAAAGATCCGCTCTATGGTGAAATCGATAGTGACCATTCAAACGGATTCTATGCTGTCATTTACTGTGCTTTCAGTGTAGAATGCTAGTGTTTTTTTAATTACTAAAACCATTACAACATGAACAAACATTGTGAGGGCGAATCTGTCAAAATAACATAGCTGCCACAGAACATCCCGTTTAAATAAAATACATAGCGCACAATCAATAGCATCAGGTCGTGATAATTACTCCCACACGGACGCACACAGAATTCCATGGATTTTTTTAGCCCTAATTCTGTATATTTACTCAATAAATGTGTGTAAATCTATATTTAATCAGTTTTTAAATTGATTCCAGTGATAAAATTGACTAATATGAAAATGTTCATCTGATTTATGTACAATACAGTTTGTACAGTAATATTTTCTGTCTTTTAGTGGAGATATTATATGAGAGACTTGCTTTGTTTACCAAATAAAGTGGATCTAATTGGATTTTCATTTTAAACATTAAATACAAGTTAAGAATATATAATTTTTTATTTCACATATTAAAAGGTTTTAATTATGATTCTACCAAAATAATTCAGCAGATATCCGCAGATTTTTACCAAAATTCTTTGCAGAAATAGCAAAAAACGTCCGCAGATTCCGTCTGGCCCTAGTTATAATGCTCTTGATCTTCATAATCACGTGTGATAAAGCCTGATACAAAGGAGCTCTATACGTTACAGCCAGCTGCAAGCAGATTTAACCACAGGGAGACAAATGTAACAGTTATGTAGATTTGGTGAACTAATATCCACTCTATCCAGTTTATGCAAAAACTTTACTAAAGCTACAGTTCACCCAAACTCACTATTAACTCCCATTGGGTCCAAACCTTTGAGTTTCTTTATCATGTTGAACACAAGAGATGATATTTTGAGGAAAGCTGAAAACCTGGAACCATTGACCTCCATAGTAGGAAGATGAATACTATGGTATTAGAAGCACACATATATACTTTTATGTTCAAAAGAATAAATAAAGTCAAATAAGTTTGGAACAAGAGTGAATAGATGACAATTTTCAACTTTGAGCTGTCTCTTTAACTCTATAATCATTTCTGTGTGTGTGTGTGTGTGTGCCCTATAACAATTTAGCTGACAGTTCATGAAGTCATTCATTAAGCATTCATATAGCACAAGTTATTATTTATCATAAAAGTTATTACAGCAAAAAGGATTACCAAATTGCTGCATAAATCAAAACCATGGTGATTTTTATGTATAAAGTCTTAGCTGGAAAGAAGAGAGTTCATGAGGTCTGTTGCAGAGGCACACGAGGGAATCCAGGAAGTGGCAGTCAATGTAAACAAAGGACTGGCGAGAGCAGACAGAACCAGAGTTCGCTGGAAATGGAACCAGGAGAAGACTGGGTGAGTTTCAGGACGACAGAGTGAGTGGAGATGCTTTATACATGGTGTGTGTGTGTGTGTGTGCGCGCGCAGGTGATGGTAATCAGTAATCAGGTGATTGTGAGCGGACGTTCGTGAGTACGGGAGAACAGGGTGGCTCTGGCGGCTGCCTGACATCCAGTCTGTCATTACAGAAACCCACCTGATAATCTATGAAGCTTAAAATATGCCAAAACAATCTGAATTTGACTTGTGTTAATCAGAATTTTTGACAACTGTAATTTAATAAAACTGAATATTTTGTGCTGATAAAATTGAATAACTTTAATATTTAACTTGAATATTGAATAGATGAAGTTTAAGACAACTGATTTTTAAGGCAGATTTTATTGATGTATTTTCAAACTTCAAGTGTTCAAGATGAAGAAATTCAGAACGGCAAATTCAATTTTCTAAAATTCAAAACATTTTTTCAGTAGTTTGTAAAATTAATAATAATTATTAAACGCTTCAGTCAACCAGAATCATATATTTAATTAAATTACATCTCATTGGTTAATCAAACTTAAAGTTTTGGGTGTGTTTGAGGGACAATGAGCTTATTCTGACCTATACTCTAATGGCTTGTTTCCACTGACTGATACGGTTCGGTTTGGTACGGGTCGCCTTTATCAGGCTTGCATTTCCACTAACAAGGGTACCCTTTTGGTGGGCGTGGTGTATGACAGAAAGTTTCAGTCGATGTCATTCTCGCTCGAGGAAATGTCTACAATAAAGCTGTACGGGTCACTTACATATCATTTGAAAAGCACTTCTCACAAAACAGATGCTTTACACGCATATATATACTTGTGTATAAATGTTTATTACTAACTTTTCAATGAACATGAGTTGATTATAACTGCAGATCAAAGACAGTGCGAAACAGCCTACTGTAACGTCTGTAATTATATTAAATAACTAAATAAATTAACATATAAAAACACATACAGCCTCTTACAGTCTCCAATATGTTACCAACTACAGAACTACACACAACAGACTTTTTGTCAGTATTTAGGTTCAAAACAACACAAAATATAGCCTACAGTCAGTGTGAACCTCTCATCTGTGTCTGTAATCTTCAGCAGCACATGTAGCCTCTGTTAGAGAGTAATTCCGTCATTCCCGGTTCATATTAGTCCAAATTATATTAGCCTTTTGGTACCCTTTCTCGTGTTTGGTACCCTTTCGAAAGGGTGCCGAAAAAGTGGTACGGTTCGGTTCGGTACTCTTTTTGACAGTGGAAACGGCTATAAAAGCGTACCAAACCAAACCGTACCGTACCACTCAGTGGAAACGGGCCATAACTTAGACACAGGATTCTCACACCTTTTCCAAGTCAAACTTAAGGACTTTTCAAGCACTTTTCAGGGGCAATTTCAAACTGTTCCAGCACTTTATAACTGTGGTAAATTACAGGTTTGCATGCACAGACTTCTTTATCAAATTATTTAAGGTGTTATTTGTTACAGTATTTGAGAGGGGTCTGGAAGCAGACCTGGTGCAGTGCAATCTGAGCTGCATCCAATGCTTTTTAATGGGCTCACCTAACCCCACCCCTCACAGTGACGTCTCCATTTGAGTGCATTGGGTCTGACATTGCATCACTGAGTAATGCAATCTCAGCTTGCATCATAAAGGCTGCATCCAGATACTTTTGCATTCTATAGTATAGCATAGCATATAATACAGTATTCAAAGGAAAATGTTAATGATATGTTTACCAAAAAGGCCATTATCAACACTGAAATGCTGCCTCTATTGGTCTTGGGAGAAGCAAACAGGTCGACCCGGGCTTCTCCGACGCACTCCTATATCAGCCTTATGTGGGCGTGTGAGTTGCCATTAGAGCACAACGGCTGCACGGTTGAGCTCGCCAGGGATGTGAATGCCAAGCAGCATTCAGCCGCCTATGACGCCGCTGTGCTGTCTGTCCTGACCAGCACGTGTTTCCCCTCTATCACCAGTAAAAAATGGCGGAGAGGGAGATACACTGCCAACAGCTCTAGGCAATTGATATGCCAATGCAGCCGGGTTCCTCTCCAAGGACCCACAGCTGCATGCTCGCAACACATGGCTCCCCAGCCCGTGCTGGAAGCGTCTGTCGAACCAACTTCATGCCTGGACACTGGTTCTATGCACTATGCAGTTCATTTAATGTGGCCTTATTCTTTTCTGAAGTCATAGTACCAACTAGTTTTAAGTACACTTTTTTCTCTTCCCACGTTTCTGGCGCCCCTCGGACGTACGGCGCCCTTAGCATTTGCCTATACTGCCTATGCCACGGGCCGGCCCTGTGTTCAGGACAAGTAAAGGGTCTGTAAATGATGACATTATTTTCTATTTTGGGTGAACTGTCTTTAACTCTAAAAACATTTCTCTCAAATTCACACACAGTGTGTGTATGTGGATTTGTGGTTTACACTGTAATTCTTTTGTAACTTTAAACTTAGCGGGAAACAGTATGCTGTGTGTCAATGGGATCGTATGGATAGTGTCAATTTCTTAAGGGTTCAGTCAGCTTAACATTTATGACAATTTCTTGGAAATGCGCAGTAAATGGCTGCGCTAGGATGTCAAGTGTGTCAAAATCTGACAGATTTCACTACCTAGGCACACTACAAAAAAGATAAACACACTAAAATGTAGTCATAACATAGTTAACATTTAGCATGAGTGCTGAGCATCAAGTTAAAAGAAACTGCTTCTTTAGATTGTAAAAGTCAATGTTTACATGAGAGTGAATGCTAGGCAAAAACATGTCTTGAAAAGCAGTTGTCTGATGATCAAATGATGCAAAGTCTGTAAGCTTAAAAAGGAAGCCTATATATTTAATGTATATTTTTATTGTTAGACATAGAAATAACGTTCGTGCACAAGATGTTAAAGGTTTTTACCATTTAATTTCTGTTTATTTCTCCTTGTTTTGGTCATAACATGAGTTTAAAGTTGATTGCTAGCAACATCCCTGCTGAAAATTTCAGCTTAAACCAGCCTAGGCTGGTTGGCTGTTTTAGCTGGTTGACCAGCCTGGTTTTAGAGGGGTTTTGGCCATTTCCAGCCTGGTCTTAACTGGTCAGGCTGGAAAATGACCAGCTAAAACCAGCTTGACCAGCCTGGTTTAAGCTGGACATAGGTGGTTTTGGCTGGGCTGCCAGCCTGGCTAGGCTGGTCAAGCTGGTTTTAGCTGGTCATTTTGCAGCCTGACCAGCTAAGGCCAGGCTGGAAATGGCTGGAAACCTACCTGGAAGTGGCCAAAACCCCTCTAAAACCAGGCTGGTCGACCAGCTAAAACCAGCCAACCAGCCTAGGCTGGTTTAAGCTGTTTTTTTCAGTAGGCATGTCAAACGCATCATTTATTTTCATGTTATTTGTTACAAGACCTCAGTTAACACAATGAATCCACCGACACAGTTAAAGCATAGATTTAAATCAGTCATGAACACTTTGCTCTTATCACCAGCACAAACTCTAATTACACAGGTGCTCTTCGTACAAGTGTTGTAGTGCCCCCTTGTGGACAAATTAAGAGTTGCTTTACGTGATTTCTACAATTATTTCAGCGTAAAGTATTATAAAATTGCTGCATATTACAAAATACCGGTTACTCATTTAATCCCTGGTAACATCTGATGTAATAAAGCTTACTCAAATTCCAGTTGTAAGAAATGAGTCTGCCTCTTCCAAACTTCCAATCTAAATGGTGTGTTGATGCTCATTTCCCAAAACGGCTGAATAATGATTAGGAATACAAGTCAACAATTTGTTGTCTCTGCATTATTTGAGAAGATCACGTCTTGAGCAAAATGGTAGAATGGGGATGGGTGTGGGGCACAGAGAACCATCTTATACTGTGTGGTTAAAACTGTATTAAATAGAGAGAACAGCTGTGTTAACAGCCAAGGAGCAACTTTATTAACATTAAGACGCAGTAAACTAAAACAGTATAAAATGTTTGAGTTCAAGAAGGTCCGGAGTTCATTCTTCCTCCGCTGGACCCACAGTGCTGCTGTGTACCTTGAGGCTGCTGTGCTGAACAAACACCTTCATTACACGCTCTTGTAATTTTGTTCTTACACAGTTGTACTAATCACACAAAATTTGATATCTGTGTCTGCCCTTGTTGATTCACACTCATGCCATACAAACTCTCCATCTGTCCAGCCATCTACCATCTGCAGGAGCAAACAGTAGCATAAAGGTAATCCAAAAGAGCAGTCGTTGCAAGAGGTGAAGAGGTTGAGGCAGGCGGCAAAACAAGCATAAACAGTAAACAAAAAAGCGGTCAAAAACACAGCAAGATAGCACAGGATAATATTTCATAACGCTCACTACAGATAACAAGACTCAGCAATGGATATGTGTGAGGATGGTATCTATATAGTCCATGTAATCAATGGTGATGAACTGCAGCTGTGTGTGTGTAATCAGGAAGTAAGCTGAAACTGGTGTGTGACTGCTGGACATGATGGGATTTGTCATCTGGTTCAGTGGCAGATGTGATGTGTAGAGCGCTCTTTAGTGTGTGTTGTGGGCATTCTACTTTACTTGTACAGTCTTCTTGCCTGCTGAATCTTTGGATGGAGACTTTTGGAGTTCTGTGTCTTTCGACAATTGTTTATCATTCTTCATTTTTCTCTTTATCTCTATTGTGGCTATCCAGAGCAGGGAATAGGCTAATACTCGAAGACCGATGGTCAGTCCCTGAAAGAGGAACCTTATGGAGGCCAAAAATAGTTTAGTATGAATTGGTTAGAGATTAAAGTTATGTAGAATAGAATAGAGTTAAAATATTAGTTCAGCTCACCTGAATGTCTCAATGTCATAAATTCTGCAGGCACCTCTTCCACAAGATTTATTTTGGCCCCATTTCAGACAGGTAGAGTCAATAAGAGCACCAAAGTAAATGGGTGCAGGAATACCACCTTTAAAAAAGATAAACTGCATCATAAACAATGCTGTACCAGGCATGAATAGGGATTTAGAACAAGAAAGCGAATACATAAATATACAAACTCACCCAAAACTCTTACAGCAAACAGTAACATTCCCACAGAGAGAGACTTCAGCTCAGGATCCACGATCCTGCAGGAACATGTTCTGAATAAGCATTTTGGTATAAACTCCAGTTTAACTCCAGCATTTCGCACAAAGCCATATGTTGCTTTATATTAGCTTGCTCTTTTTTAGCCTTTGAACACAAATGCCTTACTACACAAATGGCTCTTAATTCAGTGTTTCCCCTACCACGTAATACATCTTGAAAGACATTATCTAATTTGTGTAACCCCATCGTTCCTAGACCAAACAACTTGCTTTTGGCTGGGATTAAACTGGCGACTCTCCACATGGGAGTCGGTTGCTCTAACAAGGAGGCTAAAGACCATGGCCTCTAGTGTTTGTCACTAGAGCACCTTTTTGGATTCAGAGGAGTGAGGTTTACCTGCATAGCACTTCGCCCTAAACTGCACTCCCATCCGGGTCATGGCACCAATGTAACCCTGCCAGTCCAAGACCACCAAACCCGCTCTGGGCTGGGATCGAATCGGCGACTCTCCGCATGGGGGTTGCTCTAACAAGGAGGCTAAAGACCATGGCCTCTAGCGTCTGTCACTAGAGCACCTTTTCATGTTCAGAAGAGTGAGGTTTACCTGCACAGCACTTCTCTCTAAACCTCACTCCCATCCAGGTCATGGCACCAATGTACCCCCGCCGGTCCTTAACCACCAAACCCGCTCTGGGCTCTGATCGAACTGACAAATCTCCGCATGTTAGTCGGTTGCTCTAACAAGGAGGCTAAAAACCATGGTCTCCAGCATCTGCTTTCGGGTTCAGAGGAGTGTGGTTCACCTGCATAGCACTTCCACCTAAACCTCACTCTCATCAGGGTTATGGCACCAATGTAACCCCGCCAGTCCTAGACCCCCAAATCCGCTCTGGGCTGAGATCGAACTGGAAACTCCAGGCATGGGAGTTGGTTGCTCTAAAAAAGTGGCTAAAAACCATGGCCACCAGCGTCTGTCACTAGAGCACCTTTTCGAGTTCAGAGGAGTGAGGTTTACCTGCACAGTGCTTCACTAGCTGTCCTCTGTTACACTTGTAGTGAGTATGCAGTCTCATCTGCGGCATGCTGTACGGTTTTGGTGCTTGGTTTTGGTTTGGATCTGAGACCCAAACATCCATGCTGCACATGGTAGTGTAATTGTGTTTCATGTTCAGTTTTGTGTTGGTGTTGTGTGTAGCACGTGGCTCTTGATTACATGTGGTCACATATCTTGTTTTGTTTCATGTGGACACTTGGTCTATGAGTGTCCTTACTGTCTGAGTGTTCTTGTCCTGTTTGACTTGAGCACATGGCTATGCTTTTATCTCTTTGTGCCATGTTCTCTCCTGTCTATTGTTTAGTCAAGGGGTCACCTGGGGGGCTGGTGTCCTGCAGAGTTTAGCTCCAACCCTATTCAAACCCACCTGAACAAGCTAACCAATGTCTTAATAGGTATACTTAAAACTTACAGGCAGGTGTGTTGAGGCAAGTTGAAGCTAAACTCTGCAGGGACACTGGTCCTCTAGGACGGAGATTGGTAACCCCTGGTCTAGTCCACGCTATCTTGTTATAACATGTGTCTTAATTCAGTTCACCTGCTCGTTTCTTGATATTGCTTCCTTTAGCGCTTTGTGTTTGCTGTCCTGTGCCAGTTGTTGTATTCTTGCATATTTGCTCCTGCATTTTCTTGCCCTGTCTAGTCTTGCCAGACCAGTCAAGTGAAGTTTAATTTTTCTAGTTAATTTTGTTTCGCGTGTAATAACATTCGCCATGTATCTGTATCAGTAGGTCAAATTCAAACATATGCCCCATTTGTTCATCTGTCATGTTAAACTTGCTCTCTTTCTCACTCTCCTTCCCCTTTTCACTCAAAAGACACTCTTAGTGGCATCATTTCCATCAACATTTTCAAGTTGCTGTCAACACTGCTAAAAAATCCAGCTTAAACCAGCCTAGGTTGGTTGGCTGGATTTAGCTGGTTCACCAGCCTGGTTTTAGAGTGGTTTTGGCCATTTCCAGGTTGGTTTCCAGCCATTTCCAGTCTGGTTTTAGCTGGTCAGGCTGGAAAATGACCAGCTAAAACCAGCCTGGTTTAAGCTGGACATAGCTGGTTTTGTCTGGGCTCCCAGCCTGGCTAGGCTAATCAAGCTGGTTTTAACTGATCATCTCCCAGCCTGACCAGCTAAGACCAGGCTGGAAATGGCTGGAAACCAGCCTGGAAATGGCCAAAACCCCTCTAAAACCAGGCTGGTCGATCAGCTAAAACCAGTTTTTTTAGTAGGGAGGCAACATGAATGAATTAGTATTATTGAACCTAGGAGAACAACAGTTTGTTTCGTTAGATAACATGTAAATCAGGGGTGCTCAACCCTGTTCCTAAAGATCTACCTTCCTGCAGAGTTCAGCTCCCACCCTGATCAAGTACACCTGAACCAATTAATTAGAACCTGAACAGCCCTTGATAATTACAGGCAGGTGTGTTTGATATGGGTTGGAGCTGAAATCTGCATTGAGGTAGATCTCCAGGAACAGGGTTGGTCACCCCTGATGTAAATGTTCAATTGACAATAGCAACAAGGCTAGAGCAAAGTTATGCCAGTTGGTGGCAGTGTAGACATAAAAGTAAGGCTTTCTATTTATGCTTAAGATGCAAAACATTATGAAAACTATTTTTTTAAAGAAAGAAGTTAAACAGAACCTTAAAGACATGGTGAAAAAAGGAACAGTGCCAAGACTGTACACAAAGAAGGCCAAAGATTGCAATCCCAGATAGATGTAGAACATTCTGTTGCAGTTGGGATCTCGTGAACACTGCCCAAGAACTGCAGAGGAGTTGCCAATGCTCAGTCCCCAGCTCTGAATACAGCTGCAGTCATGGAATGTCTGACAAAGGGAAACAAGACAAGAAAGAGATAAGTAGACTAACAAACATGTAATAAGAATTGAAGAAGAGTGAAAGATTGTTTTTCACTGCATTCACCATATTCCATCCTGCACCCTGGGTGGAATTGCAGCCTGCATGGCAAGGTGAGATGTAGGTCACTCCATTCTCTCCACACACTGGATCCCATTTGATGTCTGGACACCCACAGTTAGCATTGCAAGAAGGGGGTAAGTCACTTATATCCTGAACTTCTGTAGATCTGCCACATAAACAATTCATTGTTATGTCATTCTAGAATGTACGAGTGATTTTAAAATTAATAGATTAAATAGCTGCATAGAAATAAAATTACCCTTGATAGGGCACTGTAACCCCTGCGACATCTAGGTTTTCACAGCGGAGAGCAAAGAAAGGTATGGCCAAAAACAACATGGCAACACCAGTGTACAAATTCACTCTTGCAGATGCAAGCAGATCCCATTTAAATCTCTTCATCATCAACCCACTCAGGAAAATACCCACAGCCACTGCTGGCACAGATGTCACTCCTGAATACAGCATAATTAAAACAATTAGTTTAAACAGACTGAAAATAAAGTAAAATGCCAGTAACCTTCATAGTTGTCACCTATGAGAAAGTTGGTTTTGGATGCACTTTGTCCAAACTGCTGTTCCAGATACTTCGGTGTGTATGATGCCCCTATGGCAAAGTCATTGAATGCCACAATACTGTGAGCTAGGTACAAAATGTAAATCTTGTTGGTAAGCAGACGCTTAAAGGATGGCGGAAAATCTAGAAAATAAGTAAATAAGGACAATTTTAACAATATGAAAGTGCTTTTTTACATCGTCAGAGGAGGCGGCTATATAAAATTGCCATACCTTTGGCTATCTCGGTAAGGCTGGGTGTGGTTTTGTGGTGTTGTGGGGGGTGGTTTAGCTCAGAAATGTCAGAATTTTCAGGTAGAGCTCTTGGAAAGAACCACAAAGGAAAAGCAGCGAGGAGATTCAATAGGCCAGACACCACATAACCCAACCACCAAGCCCCAACCCAGCGAGAGTCCTGTGGTGTGATGCTTACACTTGCTAATAATAAGATGAGAATATGTAAATAATATAATTATTAGATGAATATATTGTCAAATATGTCATTTTCCATTTATTGCTGCCCTTCAGTTTCTCAGAAGACAAATTAAGTACAATTTCCCTTGCTCTTAAAATAAATGGACTGTTCAGCTCTTAATGCATCATGCTTCTTCTGGAGCATCAGTGAGCATTTTAATAGTTAAGATGTATATTTGATATATTGTCATGTTTATGTTTGATTCCCTGAATTGTCCACTATGTGAAAAGATGGTACTACTGGAAAAATTGACAGCTGAAGAATCTGCAGGACATTGAGAATTTCTATGAAGAACAGCAGCAGTTTAACTGTTCAGATTTTAAAAAGACTCATGAAAAACTATCACAAAGCAAATAAAAAGTTGTAGATCATCTAGCTAACATGGTGCATTGTGGAAGTTTTAGGGCACAAATGTTCCGTGGATTAGGTTTAATCTCTATCATGCTGTGTTCACACCAGATGCGCCGATAAATCGCGCTATCCGCACGTAAATAGATGCGTGAACAATGAAGTTGTTGAGTTTACTCGTGGAGTTTACTCGTTTCATTCGTGCAACAAATCCACTTCATTTGTGCGTCAAATTCACTAAGCAATAGATGCAGATTCACGTGATAGGCAGGGCTTCTGTCTGCCCGGTGACTCTAGCTTCGTTGCTAAATGGCTAACATTGATTTTTTTTGAGAGAATAACTGTGTTTATGCGCTTTATGAAGGCTGAAAAACAGCGTTGATTCATTTGGCGCCGTGTCTGAGTCCACTAGATCCTTTCTGAGGTGCACCCAGCTCTGTGAGCTCATAAACTCCTCCAGAAACTTAACCTGGATGATGGAAGATTTGTCGGTGTCGGCAGGAGGATTTCCTCTTGGGACACCTTTGGCGCCTTGTCTGGGTCCACTAGATCCTTTCTGAGGTGCACCCAGCTCTGTGAGCTCATAAACTCCTCCAGAAACTTAACCTGGATGATGGAAGATTTGTCGGTGTCGGCAGGAGGATTTCCTCTTGGGACACCTTTGGCGCCGTGTCTGAGTCCACTAGATCCTTTCTGAGGTGCACCCAGCTCTGTGAGCTCATAAACCCCTCCAGAAACTTAACCTGGATGATGGAAGATTTGTCGGTGTTGGCAGGAGGATTTCCTCTTGGGACACCTTTGGCGCCGTGTCTGAGTCCACTAGATCCTTTCTGAGGTGCACCCAGCTCTGTGAGCTCATAAACTCCTCCAGAAACTTAACCTGGATGATGGAAGATTTGTCGGTGTCGGCAGGAGGATTTCCTCTTGGGACACCTTTGGTGCCGTGTCTGAGTCCACTAGATCCTTTCTGAGGTGCCCCCAGTTCTGTGAGCTCCTAAACTTCTCCAGAAACTTAACCTGGATGATGGAAGATTTCAGCGGTGCTTCTGACTGAGCCGAGCCCAGTTTGATGAACTGTTGTCAGTGTCGGCAGGAGGATTTCCTCTTGGGACACCAACAACCGGCGCTGTCATAATCACACCCCCACTAGAGAAAGCTCCTGATTGGTTAACGCCGCACGAATGTCCGCTGAAGTTCAGATTTTCGAACTCGAGCAATTCCCGCATTAAGTGCATCAATCACATAAAATTAGCAACTCGCGCCACTTCATTCGCGCCGCAGGATGTCTATTCGCGCCTTTGCACTGACTTAACATGTAAATCACTCGCGCTCAGTCACATTTAGATATTTAAGAAACATCCTAAGTCAACATATTTGTTTATCTGAAAAACAATGCTAAGTTATTTGTTCTGCTTTGAAAATGTGTGATCATGTTGGAATGTCTGTCTTTGTTTTGGTTGCTTCAACACACCCATTGTCAGTTTACCCAATTATATTTCAGCACCCCAAGATGCCTTGGTGGAAAACCTCGTATTTGATTCATTCAGTCAGGAAGGCTCTCAAAGTACACGTCCGCAAACAACCCTCCGGTGCACAGTAGCAGTCTCTGAATTAAGATGCAGATTTAGAGTTCCACATAAGGTGGTTGTAAACATTAGATGAGCAGGTTACATAGCAACCATGTGTCCTACGTGACAAAATATGAGGTGATGAGCAACTTGGCTGTTTGCATCAGACATAACATTCATTCATTCATTCATTTTCCTTCAGCTTAGTCCCTTATTTATCAGGGATTGCCACTGCGGAATGAACCACCAACTATTCCAGCATATGTTTTACTCAGTGCATGCCCTTCCAGCCACAATCCAGTATTGGTAAAACCAGATGTAACACGACAGAAATTTAAATCACTGCATTCCAACAAAATGTTAAGGTTTACAATCTAATTAGCATGTATTACACCTCTTTAACAACATTCAATGTACATTTTGAATCACTGATATGTGTTGGCTTGCACTGAATTACAGTTTTAAAGTTAAATTTAAAATGATTTTGTTTTTTTAAGATCGGAGGTGAACTATCTGCTGCTGCTTTCAGTAGTATGGCAATACATGTCACGTAAAATGGCATTCAAACTCACATTATTATCATTTAACGCTGAATAAACCACATGAGGTGTACCTGGAGATCATTGTCATATTTTTCTGTTGTTCAGGTGCAAAAAACAGAAGTCATTTCTAAAATAGATAATTAAAAAATTTGACAAAAACAAAATTCAATGGAAAATATTTATTCTATCCTATGCCGTTGCTTTTATTTAAAACACGAGTTAAATCAGCCTTTAGGCTTGACAGACAGGCACACTCCTGTTGGTGTCGTCAGTCTGGCAACTTGCACTTTGTGGAGTCAGAGGAGGAGCCGAGTGAAAATGTGTTTTGAACCAGGAGTGCATTACCTAGCTCAACCACTGGGTGTCAGACTTGCATACTGCATGTTTAAGTGACTTCTGGGTCTCCTGGGAAGCGCACACATGGTGTGTGTGTGTGTGTGTTTAAAAACACTTGCAGGGAAAAGGTTTATAAAGTACTCTCTTGGTACAGTAATATTGAAATTTTATAATATATTTGTTAATGTCCTGTAAAGTAGCCGTATGCTAATTTCTATCTCACCTTGATACACGGAGTCAATATCCACATAAAGATTAGCACATAAAGATCCAAGCATGAAACCAAAAATTGGCCCAATCACTCCAAGTGTGTTCAGACAACCTACAGAAAAAAGGAGAATTGATCAAATCACATAATGGATATCGTTTTTTTTTGTTTGTTTGTTTTAATTTAGGTGTTAGTCATAACTTACACAATTAAACAGATCATGCAGTTTTGAAATATTATTATTATTATTATTATTATTATTATTATTATTATTAATATTATTATTATTAAGGGAACCACTTAAATAGGACCTGCCTGACAAAGTGAAGTAGACCAAAAGATCCTAAAATGCTAGATTTCATGCAGAGATCTAAAACATTCTAAACAAATGAGAAAGAAACTAATTAAAATATACCAAAATGTCATGAAGCCATTTCTAAAGCTTTGGGACTGCAGGGAACCACAGTGAGAGCCAGTATTTACAAATGGCAAAAACCTGGAACAGTGGACAACCTTCCCAGGAGTGGCCGGCTGACCAAAATTACCCCAAGAGTTCAGCGACAACTCATCGACATTGGTTACCATGGTGGGTGTTTATGACTCCACCATAAAAAAACACTGGAACATAAAGGCTTATCTCTGTTTGCTAGAAAACATCTCGATAATCCCCAAGACTTTTGGGAAAATACTCTGTGGGTTGACAAAACTGAGACAAAAGTTGAATTTTTTGGACAGTGTCTTATCCCAGTATGTATGACGGAAAAGTAACACAACATTTCAGAATAAGAATACCAACAGTTAAATGTCCAGCCACTCAAAGTTAAAGCAAACTTGAGTTCTGCAGCAGGACAATGATCCAAAGCACACCACCAAGTCCACTTCTGAATGGCTGAAGAAAAACAAAATGAAGACTTTGAAGTGGAGTCAAAGTCATGACCTGAATCCAATCGGGATGCTATGGCATGACAAAGTGCTTCATGATTGAAAACCCTCCAATGTGGCTGAATTACAACAATTCTGCAAAGATGGGAGAGCCAAAATTCCTAAAGGGATGAACCACATACAACCGGAGTAACTGTAGACAGAAGAGAAAGCTGTCTGAAAGGGATGTCCAGGTGCTATCCTGGATTGGATCCAAAGAACACAAGATCTGCCGCAACTCAACTCTGCTTGCACTCAACCACTGTTTCCACCAAATCTGGTTATCAGGAGCTCCACAGGGTCAATATACATGACCAGGCTGCTATAGCCAAACCTTTGATTACTCATGTCAAGGCCAAACGTCAGTTTTATTGGTGCCAGCATCGAAAATCTTGGGTTGTTTACAATGTGAAACATGTATTGTTCTCTGATGAGTCCAATTCCACAATCTTTCCCACAACCAAGAGAGTTATAGTGTGGAGAAGCCCCAAAGAAGCGTACCACCCAGACTGTTCCATTCCCAGAGTGAAGCCTGGGGGTAAATCAGTAATGGTTTGGGCTGCAATATCATGGCATTCCCTAGGCCCAATACTTGTGCTAGATGTGTGCATCACTGCCAAAGACTACCCAACCATTCTGGTGCACCCAGTGGTTCAAACATTGTATCCTGAAGGAGGTGCCATGTATCAGGATGATAATGCACCAATACACACAGCAGGACTGGTGACAGAGTGTCTTCAATGGCTTGCACTGTTATCAAATGCAAATATTATTGAGCCACTTTGGGGTGTTTTGGAGAAGCGAGTCAGGAACTGTTTTCCTCGACCAGCATTACGTAGTGACCTGGCCTCTATTCTGCAAGAAGAAAGGCTCAAAATCCCTCTGGTCACCGTGCAAGACTTGTGTCTGTCATTCCCAAGATGAATTGCCCATACTAATGAATTACTGGGGTCTAAAACCAGGCGTTTCAGTTCCATTGTCTAACACTCAAAGTTCTTGATTTTGCTTTCCCTTAGTAATAACAACCTTCACTTCAAAACTGCATGATGTGTTTATTTTTGTTATCTTTGACTCATATTTAAATTTGTTGGATGATTTAAATTATTAAAGTGTGACAAAGATCCAAAGAAATACGAAATCAGCAAGAGGGCAACACTTAGACCACTGTAGGTATATTGATTTGAGTGTAGTGATATTAATAATAACAATCTTCTCACCAATGTAAAAAGCAGAGTTTTCTGGCTGTCCATAATCATCTATGAATGACATTCCCAGAGGGACAATGCTGGATTCCCCAATCCCACGCATAGTGTTTCCCAAAAGCACGATCACCCACAAGGGTGAGCTTTCAGCTTCCTCTGTTTGACATCCTAGATAATACATACAGTGTGAACATTAGGCATTGCATTTTACAATTAAAATATCTCATATGTTTTTCCACACATGATGAATTACCAGAGAAAGGCTGTTGAAGAGTTTCCTGAGAGTCGGATGAGCATGTAGAGATCACAGTGAAATTACCAGCATCATTAGTATGGGTGGCAGCTGTATCATACTTGTACCTGTTAGAAAACACAGACACATAAACAGTACATGCTGTACAAAACTCCAAATATGAATCCTAAAGAAAGCACACTTTTAAAGAGTGGACCTTTATTTCTTATTGTTAATAAGTGAAGTTTAAATGTTAAACTAATTTCGAGAGGAGCATGTGCTCATGATTGACCCAGCTGGTCCACATTGGCTAATCATGATCCTCCAATCAAAGGATCCCAAGTCACTATATATATCCCCATTTCCTCTCTACAACTATCTTCGTCTGGAAGAAACCCCCCTCCTCCCCTTCTTCCACCTGTATCCAGAATGGGCGGCACGGTGGCTCAGTGACTAGCACTGTTGTCTCACAGCAAGAATACCAATGGCGTTGGGTCTTCACTGGGCCATCTGGTGTTCCTGTGCGGAGTTTGCATGTTCTCCCCGTGTCCGCGTGGGTTTTCCCCGGGTTCCCTGGTTTCCTCCCACCATCCAAATGTGCTCTATATTATAGATAAAATAAGCCTAAATCTTTTTTCTTATGTCTTACTCTCAGGAAGTTCACCTTGGCCTCAGCAGCGGGGGAGTTTCAGATCGACCTGAGCTCAGTCTCCCCTCGCCCTGTGAAAGGAGGGAGCCCTGGGCTCGAGGATACCTTGAGCTCAGGGCTCTCTCCCGGGACAGCACGCCAAACAAGGTATGTATAAATCGTGAGCTAAGTGTGAACTCTTGAAACCAAGTATAAGTATACATTATGCGAAACTCACCGGTCCATAATGAAATGAGGTGAAGCCATCAACAGTGTTCCTATACCCATCAGCAGAACCCCTGCTCCAATGATCTTGGGTCTGTGAAACTTAGCACCAACATAGCTTACCAGGGTAATGACCAGCATATTACCTGGAAGCAAATTACACTGTCAACAAGTTTTGCATTATTTCATAGGATACCATCAATCAACTGTCACATTTTTATGAACAGTAATTCAGGTACTCGTCTACTGCCTGAACCTCTGCCCTCATTTCACACTGCACCTCAATGCACCTCAACTCACCCATTTCAAAGCTGCCATCAATGATGCCAACAGTGGAGCTCGGGATCTCAAACCGCCTCTCAATCTGAGTGATGGTGCTTTTGGTGTAAAACCCCGTCAGGGATTTAGAGAAGTAACAGAAGGCAAGTGCACCAATAAAGATCTTTTTAGAGACAAGGGTAGAAGAAATACTTTTGTTAACATTTTTTTCCAAAAAATATTGATGATCAAATAGTAGTTACAGACTTGTGATATATGATCTTACCTTTAGACTTGTGGAGCAGCATTTGGTTTGCAAAGTTTTCTGATTTCTGCCTAAATAATCCATCCCATACGGGCTGCCTTCCATGATGAACTACTACCCAGGAAAGAAGAGAAAATCCAGTGATAATAGACTATAATTGAAGTCTGAAAAGCAAAAATGCCACTCTTACCCAGTCAGCATTGCAGAGTGGGTCCAATGTGGGCCTCATATGGGCTTA
The DNA here is from genome assembly GCF_903798145.1 of Danio aesculapii. NCBI lineage: Eukaryota > Metazoa > Chordata > Actinopteri > Cypriniformes > Danionidae > Danio > Danio aesculapii. The sequence continues at coordinate 524,775 of NC_079438.1, read as the reverse complement.
TAGGCATAGTTCACCTAAAAATGAAATTCTCTTAAAACTCATAAAGGCATGGAACCACTTGAGATATAGTAAATAGTACGTTTTTTGGGTGAATCTCTGAATCTCAAATGTGTTTGCCCACAGGTTACACATGGGGCCTATCATATGAATCTCACATATGATATGATTGGGTCTAATGTGGAGCCCAACTGGACAACAGACCTATTTTGGTCCCAGTTTATTAAGCGCATGTGATAAATACAATGGTATAGGTTTATAAATGGGTACTCCACATACACTGATGTGTACCGTATGCTTATGACAAGAGCTATTGCCTATCTCTGCTTTGTATGTACGGTATAGTTAGAGGTATAATAGCCTAGCTCTCTGTAGTAAAGCAGTCTGGCCTCTAACCATTTACTGGAATCTTCTAGAAATACTTTTTTTCTGCTTTGCTTTACTGTGCTTTTTGGTTCTGTCGATGTAATTCGCAGATGATCCCTAAAACTGCGTGCGCGAATGTCTGGCGAATTTCAAACCTTAAACCAACCAACAAGTATTTCCCATTTCACGCTCCAGGGCTTGTGCAGCTTCATGAAGCAGCTGAGGAACAGACTTCACCATGTTTATGCTGCCTAATGTCCCAAATAGTCCTCGCTGCAGCCGTGACGACAAAATGTAATACCCGCCTTGCAGCAACGGCGGCCGTATGTGAGCGTGGCCAGCCCAGAATGCATACGTAATGTAATCTGTATTTATATAGCGCATTTATTGTGTATGGCCATACACCCAAAGCGCTTCACTATCATGAAGGGGGTCTCATCACACCACCACCAGTGTGCAGCATCCATTTGGATGATGTGTTGGCAGCCACAGGACAACGGCGCCAGTGCGCTCACCACAGTGGAGAGACATTGATGGAGCCAATTCAGTTCTTGGGGATGATTGGGAGGCCATGATCGTAAGGAGCCAATTGTGGAACTTTGGCCAGGACACCGGGGTTACACCCCTACTCTTTACGAGAAGTGACCTCGGTTTAACATCTCATCCGAAAGACGACGCCCACTGACATTGTAGTGTCCCCTTCACTTTTACTGGGGCGTTAGGACTCACACAGACCACAGGTTGAGCGCCCCCTGCTGGCCTCTCCAACACCACTTCCAACAGCAACCTAGCTTTCCCATGTGGTCTCCCATCCAGGTGCTGACCAGGCTCAGCCCTGCTTTCACATCGGCTTTCATTCGTCGCGATGTATTAAATGAAAATGGATTCTTTGTTTTTCATTTTCATTCTGCACCAAACATTGCACATATGTCTTGGAAAATTCAAAAACAGAAGTACATTGCCATTTAACATATAGCATTGCCATGTTGCATATCACGTTTCGAAATGAATTATGCTACTCATATGCTTCCATACACAATGGCTATAGAAATAGCTCCTGATGAGGTTGCAAACCATAGGGACTGAGGCATTTATATAAACAATACAGGAAAAAAGAGTGAAATAAGATGAGTACGAGCGTTTAAAAAATTGGATGAAACTAGACCTTACAGAGACGATTTAAAGTAAAAAGGTGAACATATTTAAGGAAGGTTAATAAGGTTATTATTGTGACCAAACAACAAATGAATTAAGTGTTGGTCTTTGTTTTGATCATGTGGTTTCTGTTTGTGTTCTCCTGGCGGCTGTCACCATTGTCTAACAATGCTAAGTGTTTCATATCATGCTGTCTATAAATCAGCCAGTCTTTTGTGCTGCGTTGTTAGTCCATTATTGTTTATTTCACTGGCTGTATGTGGAATTGCCCCCCTATACCCTCAAATAGTGCGCTACTTGAAGGAGCAGACATTTTTAGTAGTGTCTAAAACAGGCATGGGCAAACTCGATCCTCGAGGGATCCCTGCAGAGTTTTGCTCCAACACTAATCAAACACACCTGAACACCCTAATTAGTGTCTTCAAGATCACTAGAAAGCTACAAGCAGGTGTGTTTGATTAGGGTTGGTGCAAAACTATGCAGGGACACTGGCCCTCCAGGATCGAGTTTGCCCATCCCTGGTCTAAAACCTTAGTGGACGTTCTGAAGTGTACTTAATCAATTCCAAAAGTAATAACAAGTGCGCATGTAATGAGTTAGGGTACAACAGAGATGAGGATCCAAGTGCAGTTTATTAACAGAATCATCAGGCAGGCTAAAGGTCAAAACAGGGACAGACAGGAGCATGTAGATAATCCAAAAGCATAGTCAGAATGCTGGCAAATGCTGAGGGGCAGGCAGCAAAACAACATAAACAGTAAAACATAGATAAAGGCAAGACAAGACAGGGAAAACGCTTAGTAATGCTCACTTATAGATCACAAGACTCAGCCACGATGTGTGTGTGCTGCGTTTATAGTCAATTTGATAAGTCCTGTTTTTGCAATCAAGGGGGATCTGGGCCAGGTGTGTTAGCGAAGTGCATGATGGGATCTGTAGTTTATCAAAGTGCCATATTTGTAGTTCTCCAGTGATTTGCAAATGCTAGATTGCTGGTAATCATGACATTACAACTATTTTACACTCAAAAGCTTGTAAATAGCCATGATGCGCTAAGTGAATTCGCACACTGGGTGAATTTCCGCATCTGACCACACGATGGCATCTAAAGAACAACCCTATTGGTGCATGGTTAAAAACAATAATATTTAAAGTACCATTTGTATACGTGAAAGAAATCGACAGTCTTTTTTTATTAGTAATAGACGGCTCGCTAAGTGTTAAATAACTATCACAGAGCCGAATCATTTATCATCCAGGAAAACACAAACAAAATGACCTCCCTTCAGTGCACTATCGAGTGCTCGAATTTATTCACTCGTTTCATTCACGCCGTAATAGTGAATGAGGGTGTACAACACAATCTCACGGCAATTCGTAACTTTTTGATTTAGTGGCTAATTCGTATGAATTCTTACGATCTAATTTGTACGATTGAGTACGATTTGCTCATCCCCCAATGACGGTTGGGTTTAGGGGTGGGGTTAGGTGCCACGCCTCCTTTTTAAAATCGTACAATTTCATACGAATGAACTCGTATGAATTCGTACGAATTAGCCACTAAATTGACAAAACGTAAAATACTCACGTTTTCTCGTGAGATCAGGCTGGGGTGTAGGGGGCAATTTCAGATACAGTCTTGTCTTGTCAGGACTTTCTTGCTGCATCCCAATTCTCACATATAATCCGTCGTAAATAGTTTTCGAAAATAGAATTTAGGTGTCGCAAACCCTTGTATGTTTAAAAAAGTTTGCCAAAACTATTGGAAGTGTGGAAGTGTTTAATATATCACCTGCACTGAAATGTACAATGTACAAAACAGTATATTGATGTCATACTTAAATCATCAGAACTGTACAGTATAGAAAACAGCATAGCAAAAATACATAGCATTGAGATGCTGCAACAGATAAAACTTGAAATCTGGCATTTTAAATGTATAAAAATTCAAGTATCATGCATAGAAGATATTTTTAATTCATTTTGGCCACATGTATTTGTAAAAAATAGCAATTCTAATCGAACTTGAACTCACTGCCAATTAGAAAAATCGATTTTCTAATCAAACAATGAGTTAAATACCTTAAATCAGTAGCGCTCAACCCTGTTCCAGGAGATCGACCTTCCTGCAAAGTATCAAACACACCTGAACCAATTAATTAGGAGCTGAACAGCACTTGATAATTACAGGCAGGTGTGTTTGATTGCAAATCTGCAGGAAGGTCGATCTCCAGGAACAGGGTTGGTCACGCCTGCCTTAAATTGGGGCTTTAGCTCTATCTAAGAGAAAATTCTATAAAATTTTGTTTTTATATTGATCATTTGAAAACTGCGAAAGACATACTATGTCTATAGGACATTTTATGTAGCGTTTGTTTAAATAAAACTTGCCTCATGTCTTGCGGAGATATGCGGAGCTTAAAGAAACAGATGATTTTACAGGAATTTGTCTCTTATAATAAATAGAATGTATTAAAGAGTGGTAAAAACACTGTTGAAACTATTTACAATGATCATTTTTGAGGATAAGTAAACATAGATATACGTTTTGAGGTTTCATGTTTAGGAATATGAAACTATTCAAAAGTTTCAAACAATTATTAAAATCATGCTAAAGAAAACTCGATGTCCCTGCAGAGTTTTGCTCCAACACTAATCAAACACACCTGAACACCCTAATTAGTGTCTTCAAGATCACTAGAAAGCTACAAGCAGGTGTGTTTGATTAGGGTTGGTGCAAAACTATGCAGGGACACTGGCCCTCCAGGATCGAGTTTGCCCATCCTTGGTCTAAAACCTTAGTGGACGTTCTGAACTCAATTCCAAAAGTAATAACAAGTGCGCATGTAATGAGTTAGGGTACAACAGAGATGAGGATCCAAGTGCAGTTTATTAACAGAATCATCAGGCAGGCTAAAAGTCAAAACAGGGACAGACAGGAGCATGTAGATAATCCAAAAGCATAGTCAGAATGCAGGCAAATGCTCAGGGGCAGGCAGCAAAACAACATAAACAGTAAAACATAGATAAAGGCAAGACAAGACAGGGAAAACGCTTAGTAATGCTCACTTATAGATCACAAGACTCAGCCACGATGTGTGTGTGCTGCAATTATAGTCAATTTGATTAGTCCTGTTTTTGCAATCAAGGGGGATCTGGGCCAGGTGTGTTAATGAAGTGCATGATGGGATCTGTAGTTTATCAAAAAGTGGCATATTTGTAGTTCTCCAGTGATTTGCAAATGCTAGATTGCTGGTAATCATGACATTACAACCCATTTACACTCAAAAGCTGAGTAAATTCGCACGCTGGGTGAATTTCCGCATCTGACCACACAATGGCATCTAAAGAACAACCCTATTGGTGCATGGTTAAAAACAAAATAATATTTAAAGTACCATGTGTATACATGACAGAAATCGACAGTCTTTGTTTTATTAGTAATAGACGGCTCGCTAAGTGTTAAATAACTATCACAGAGCTGAATCATTTATCATCCAGGAAAACACAAACAAAATGACCTCCCGCACTACCGAGTGCTCGAATTTATTCACTCGTTTCATTCACGCCGTAATAGTGAATGAGGGTGTACAACACAATCTCATGGCAATTCGTAACTTTTTGATTTAGTGGCTAATTCGTATTAATTCTTACGATCTAATTCATACAATTTAGTACGATTTGCTCATCCCCCAATGACGGTTGGGTTTAGGGGTGGGGTTAAGTGCCACGCCTCCTTTTTAAAATCGTACAATTTCATACGAATGAACTCGTATGAATTCGTACGAATTAGCCACTAAATTGACAAAACGTAAAATACTCACGTTTTCTCGTGAGATCAGGCTGGGGTGTAGGGGGCAATTTCAGATACAGTCTTGTCTTGTCAGGACTTTCTTGCTGCATCCCAATTCTCACATATAATCCGTCGTAAATAGTTTTCGAAAATAGAATTTAGGTGTCGCAAACCCTTGTATGTTTAAAAAAGTTTGCCAAAACTATTGGAAGTGTGGAAGTGTTTAATATATCACCTGCACTGAAATGTACAATGTACAAAACAGTATATTGATGTCATACTTAAATCATCAGAACTGTACAGTATAGAAAACAGCATAGCAAAAATACATAGCATTGACATGCGGCAACAGATAAAACTTGAAATCTGGCATTTTAGATGTATAAAAATTCAAGTTTCATGCATAGAAGATATTTTTAATTAAATTTGGCGACATGAATTTGTACAAAATAGCATTTCAAATCGAACTTGAACTCACTGCCAATTAGAAAAATCGATTTTCTAATCAAACAATGAGTTAAATACCTTAAATCAGTAGCGCTCAACCCTGTTCCTGGAGATCGACCTTCCTGCAAAGTATCAAACACACCTGAACCAATTAATTAGGAGCTGAACAGCACTTGATAATTACAGGCAGGTGTGTTTGATTGCAAATCTGCAGGAAGGTCGATCTCCAGGGTTGGTCACGCCTGCCTTAAATTGGGGCTTTAGCTCTATCTAAGAGAAAATTCTATAAAATTTAGTTTTTATATTGATTATTTGAAAACTGCGAAAGATATACTATGTCTATAGGACATTTTATGTAGCGTTTGTTTAAATACAACTTGCCTCATGTGTTGTGGAGATATGCGGAGCTTAAAGAAACATGATTTTACAGGAATTTACTTGCGTCTTATAATAAATAGAATGTATTAAAGAGTGGTAAAAACACTTGAAACTATTTACAATTATAATTTTTGAGGATAAGTAAACAGATATACGTTTTGAGGTTTCATGTTTAGGAATGTGAAACTATTCAAAAGTTTCAAACAATTATTAAAATCATGCTAAAGAAAACTCGATGTCCCTGCAGAGTTTTGCTCCAACACTAATCAAACACACCTGAACACCCTAATTAGTGTCTTCAAGATCACTAGAAAGCTACAAGCAGGTGTGTTTGATTAGGGTTGGTGCAAAACTATGCAGGGACACTGGCCCTCCAGGATCGAGTTTGCCCATCCCTGGTCTAAAACCTTAGTGGACGTTCTGAAGTGCACTTAATCAATTTCACAAGTAATAACAAGTGCGCATGTAATGAGTTAGGGTACAACACAGATGAGGATCCAAGTGCAGTTTATTAACAGAATCATCAGGCAGGCTAAAGGTCAAAACAGGGACAGACAGGAGCATGCAGATAATCCAAAAGCATAGTCAGAATGCAGGCAAATGTTCAGGGGCAGGCAGCAAAACAACATAAACAGTAAAACATAGATAAAGGCAAGACAAGACAGGGAAAACGCTTAGTAATGCTCACCTATAGATCCCAAGACTCAGCCACGAAGTGTGTGTGCTGCAATTATAGTCAATTTGATTAGTCCTGTTTTTGCAATCAAGGGGGATCTGGGCCAGGTGTGTTAGCGAAGTGCATGCTGGGATCTGTAGTTTATCAAAGTGCCATATTTGTAGTTCTCCAGTGATTTGCAAATGCTAGATTGCTGGTAATCATGACATTACAACCATTTTACACTCAAAAGCTTGTAAATAGCCATTATGCGCTGAGTGAATTCGCACACTGGGTGAATTTCCGCATCTGACCACGGAGCTTAAAGAAACATGATTTTACAGGAATTTTCTTGCGTCTTATAACAAATAGAATGTATTAAAGAGTGGTAAAAACACTGTTGAAACTATTTACAATGATCATTTTTGAGGATAAGTAAACATAGATATACGTTTTGAGGTTTCGTTTTTAGGAATATGAAACTATTCAAAACAAGTTTCAAACAATTATTAAAATCATGCAAAAGAAAACTTAAAAAAAGCACTATAAGATAAACAATACATTAGACTTGTTACTGCTATTTTGGCTAGTTTCTTACAGATATTCTAAAAGGGAGAAAAGATAACTAGTATTAAACAACAAAAGAAGTAATATTGCATCCTTTAAAAAGACATTACCGCAGTTTAGACTAATGCATCATACAATATTTTAGAAATTGGTCTGAGTGCTAAAATAATAGGAATATAACTCATGAAGAAAGCAAACAACTTACCTGTTGCATTAATGAAAATCCAATATGATTGCCTGCGTTTGTTTAGAAAAATTTAGCAATTTAAAAGATATTCCAAGCTGGAAAAGTTCCAGATGCAAAATAAAGATAAAAAAATAAACAATTATATTATTATACTGGCATTTTATACAAATAAGGCATGATAAATTAACAATAATTTGTTGTGGACTAAAATCCGAGATCCAACAATGGGTTAAAACTTCTATAGAGAATAGTATTCAGAAAAGAGCCATGTGTGTTGTTTGCAAAGAGTTTAAGAAGTCCTCGAAGTTACCAAAAAACTAAAGCAGAGAAAGACAACCGTGAAACTTATGGTCAGGTTACAGTGGTTGCACATGTCAGAAAGATATTAAGCAACGTAAATCACTGGGAAATATGGTAGGCACAGACATGCGGGCAGTGGTTCTTGGTGATAAAGAAAAAGGCAAAAACAAAGGTGCATAAAGATAAGAAGGAAAAGCAGCAGAGTGACTTTAGCGTCTTAAAAAATGTTTTATCGTATCATAGAAATGACTAAGAATAACATGCGAAGCAAGAGGTTACTAGTTTTGTCCCAATTTCACAGTAATTTGTAACTGTTTGATTTAGTGGCTTATTCGTATGAATTTGTATGATCTCATTCGTACATTTGTTTTTAAAGGGCCCATAGTTGACCTCTTTTTTATGATTTAATATTAATATTATGGCTCTTCTGAGTGTGCCAGTTTAGGTTCAGTTTAAAACACAATTCAGATTGTTTATTATAATGTGTTAATAAGTGTCATGTTGGGGGCGTGTCCACAGCTCGCTGATTTAGGGGTGTGTTGCTTCACATGTAAATTAGTTTCGGCTTCCCGCCAACGTAACAAGGGGGCGGGGCCATGAGCTCACCCGCTCTGCGTTTGCAACAGTCTGACAGACAGACGGAGGAGAGAGAGAGGATCAGCATTCAGTTGTACATGTACGACTCGGACACAGGCCAAGCAGAGAGTACAAAATCATTTGTGTCTTTGTACAGTTTTACAGCCAACTGTGTGCTAGTTTCAAGTGCCGAGCTTGTACACAGAAACTAATAACCACGCACACTGAATTAACTTTGACTGAGGCACCGGATGCGCCGCTCGAAGCCGCGACACGGCACACCAGACACTCTCTGTGGCGCGGCAGATACATGACGTGTCCCGAATCGTCGCGCCACGCATTTTTGAATTCTAAACAGGTTTCTGCAGCGGTCCGCGGCGCCCAGCCGTCGGCTTGAGTGTACCCTGATAGAAACCGATGTTTAGAGATCTAAAACGCATGCTAGTTAAGATCACAGGGAGCTTCTGGGATCGCGAGAAATGCAAACGGCTGAAGTATAAGGTAGACTCAATGAGAAGTACACATGTTTGCAAACCTACCTAAAGATACAACCAATAATTCCGATTAGAGCGATAATGTGGAGAATATTGATCTTGTGTTGAGCCCAATGAGCCTTGCATCTAAAAAAAGAGCTAGCGTGTTCCTTTAGCTATATCGCTTCGACTCACGCTGAAAATGGCGGACGTGAATCAACAAACTGAGGATATGATGACGCGCCTGTCAATCAATATTGGTGGGCGGGGGGACCGCTCTCCTACGTAAAGTTGCGGTCGGTTTAAAAAACCGCTCCAATTGGTCCACCGTTTTTTATGTTGTTAAATTTTAAAAAAAAGCACTGGGTGTGTTTATATCACCCCAATATGACGCTCTATACACCATACATGCACATATGTCTGTCCAAACAGCTTGAAAAGTAGATTTTTTTACCATAGGTGCCCTTTAAACAATAATTTTTTCGGGGTTTTCACCATTAATGTATAGGACAGTAGAGATTATTGACAGGAAAGCATGAGGAGCAGAGAGGGGGTAAGGATTGGCATAGGACCACAAGGTGGGAATTGAACTCAGGTCTCCGTGAGCACCGGAGTGCATATGTCGATGCACTAACCACTACACCACTGGCAACGACTCATTTGTACATTTTAATACGAATTTGCTTATCCTCTAATGATGTTTGGGTTTAGTGGTCGGGTTTGGTGCATCACCTCCTGTCAAAAATCGTACATTTTTGTACGATTGAACTTGTTTGAATTCCTATGAATTAGCCACTACACTGACAAAGCATAAAATAGTTACGTTTCCTCATGAGGTCATGCTGGAAGAACTGAGAGAGGCTAAAAATTGGCAATCAACAAAGTCTTAAGTAAGCCCACACAGAATCTGCGCGCGCAGAATTCTGCAGATTTCCACAGATTTTTAGCCCATCATTGAGTCTATTTAATTACTTGCGTGAATATATATTTATTCAGTTTTTAACAGCCTGATCTCATGAGAAAACGTAAGTATTTTACGTTTTGTCAGTTTAGTGGCTAATTCGTACAAATTCGTACGAGTGCAGTTGTATGAAATTGTACGATTTTAAAAAGGAGGCGTGCCACCTAACCCCACCCCTAAACCCAACCGTCATTGGGGGATGAGCAAATCGTACTAAATTGTACGAATTAGATCGTACGAATTCATACGAATTAGCCACTAAATCAAAAAGTTACGAATTGCCGTGAGATTGTGTTGGTTTTTAAATTAATTTCAGTAATATTATTGACTAATATGAAAATATTCATACGATTAATTTACAAAACAGTTTGTAATGTAATATTTTAGTAGATATATTATATAAGAGACTGGCTTTGTTTACCAAATAAAGTGAATCTAATTGGATTTGCATTGTATAGCATGGTTTTCTCCCAAAATAATTCCGCATAAATCCGCAGACTTTTAACAAAATTCTCAGCGGAAATAGCAAAAAATGCCCGCAGATTCTGTCTGGCCCTACTCATAAGGACGAAACTGTTTGTAAAGCAGAGATTCCTGTGTTCTCGTGTCAACAGAAGTTCCTGGAGCACAACCGACTCATTTGAAAGTAATAATAGAACAAAAGAAGAACACTGTGCCAGGGAAAGAGAGCCAGCCCAAGATTAGAACAACAGTAAAGCTATGAGGCATTTCTGAAGAGAATGGTCTACAAGTTTCACACACGTTTCAGAAACAATGAAAATAAAGAGACCAAAATGTTCTGAAATAAAGACAATCCTGCCAATAAAAACGAATTTTGTAAATAACTCAACACAATCACACGGCAATTCGTAACTTTTTGATTTAGTGGCTAATTCGTATGAATTCGTACGATCTAATTTGTACAATTTAGTATGATTTGCTCATCTGCCAATGACGGTTGGGTTTAGGGGTGGGGTTAGGTGCCACGCCTCCTTTTTAAAATCGTACAATTTCGTATGACTGAACTCGTACGAATTAGCCACTAAACTGACAAAACGTAAAATACTTACGTTTTCTCGTGAGATCAGGCTGAATAACTATATAGCAGGAATTTGGCCTTCAGTTTATTTAGTAGTAGAGCAAACCTTGTGAACCAATAGTACATTCATAAATGTACTTAATGTGAGGACAAATTTAAAAATAAAAATTGGAAAACAAATTACAAACATTTTCCCCCGTACTCCGAAGACATGCGGGATAGGAGAATTGGATAAACTAAATTGGCCATAGTGTGTGAATCGTTGTGTGTGAGGGTTCTCTCTCAGCACGCAAAAATGAAGTTTGCTGTTTGTTCAAACTACTTGTTTAAAATGAGCTAAATCAACACAATTCTTGATTTTTTTTTTTTGCTTAATTGTTTTATGTTAAATCCACTTAAATTTGTGAATACTAATATGTCAACTTGATTCCTCCAGGTTGTCCCAACACAAATTGATTGTGTGGAACTCGGCATTTTTTACAATGCGTGCAGAGTTGTGGCATGAGAAAGGCATCTACCGGTAAAGTCTATAAACGCAGCACACACACATCGTGACTGAGTCTTGTGATCTATAAGTGATCATTACTAAGCGTTGTCCCTGTCTTGTCTTGCCTAAATCTTTGTTTTACTGTTTATGTTCCTTTGCTGCCTGTCCCTGAACATTTGCCTGCATTCTGACTATGCTTTTGGATTATCTGCATGCTCCTGTTTGTCCCTGTTATGACCTTTTGCCCTCCTGATGATTCTGTTAGTAATTGATGGTTCTTTAGAATGTAAATAAAAGGCACATGGAGAAAGCACTGGTCTTGCATTTAGCATGTGTAACAGTGGTGAGCACTGGCTGTAGCGGTGCTCAATAAGAACGAGGGACTCACAGATATGTTGTTCCGAAATAATGTCGGCACTCAGGAATGCTATATTGTTCGAGTTACTGACCGCTAAAGCATTTTATAATTAGTTTTTAGGGTTTTTTCACCCTCAATTTGTATAGGATAGTGAAGGTTACAGACAGGAAAGTATTGGGAGCAGAGAGAGAGGAAGGGTCGGCAAAGGACCTTGAGCCGGGAATCAAACTCAGGTCGCCGTGATCACCATGGTGCTATAAATCTGCACACTTAACCACTAGGCTATTGATGCCAACCGCTACTTCGTTTCATTCTGAAAATTATTCATGCGCCACAAGAAATCTGGTTGGGTCTCGTGACTACCGTGGTACCGCCACGGGAATGCTGACCTCTAGTTGGCACCACTGCCGAGATTGCCTCTACTTCAAAAATTTTAAATCTTCAGTTATAGTTTCCATTTCTGCTTGTTTTCAACACATACTATTATGAGAAGAAATTTGGGAGTAGCTCTTCTCAAACAGGTAAATCCAAAAGGAGACCCATATAAACTCCATCCTTTATTTTCCCTCATTCCTAGCTAAATACATTTTGATGAATGCGTAGACAAGTGAACACTAATCCTAACGATTAATCCCCTGCGAAACTTGACGCATGACCTTGCGCTTCCGGTCTGACACATTGGCGCGCGTATGAATGGAAGTCTATGGGAAGAAAAGTCAAGTGTGACCGCAGCTTTAGTGAAGTTTATTCATAAACTAATTTCGAGAGGATCACATACTTATGATTGACCACAGCTGGTCCCTCATTAGCTAACACATGATTCACCAACCAGACGATTCCTAACCCACTATAAATAGCCAGAGTTTCTAACCTCAGTTATCTTCATCTTGAATTTCCCCTCCTACCCCTACTCATCCCTCCTTTTTCTAAATTGGGCAACACGGCAGCCCAGTGGTACAGCCACAGGACACCTCTAGTTGACACCACTGCAGAGATTGCCTCTACTTCAAAAATGTTAAATCTTCAGTTATATTTTTTAATATCTGCTTGTTTTCAACATAATATTATGAGAAGAAATTTGGGACTAGGTCTTCTCAAACAGGTAACCCCCCCCCCCCCCAAATTTTTCCTTTATTTTCCCTCATTCCAAGCTAAATATATTTTGATAAATGCAAAGACAAGTGAACACTAATCCTAAAAAGTAGTGATATTTGGTGAATCTGTCATATTCTATTAACCAAATTGAATTATTTCAAATGTATAAGGATATATTTTTGGCATGACATTTGATTCACCAATTTAGATCTCATATTTTCATAACTATACGGGTCCAACATCGTAGAACTACCCTATTGGCCTTAATCTGCAAAAGTGTGCAAGTTTCTGCAGTTGTTTTACGAACTACCAATTTCAGGTCATTCAAGAGGATCACATGCTTATGATTGACCACAGCTGGTCCTGCATTAGCTAACACACGATTCACCAACCAGACGATTACTAACTCACTATAAATAACCAAAGTTTCTTACCTCAGTTATCTTCATCTTGAATCTCCCCTCCAACTCCTCCCTCCTTTTTCTAAATTGGGCAACACGGCAGCCCAGTGGTTAACACTGTTGCTTCACAGCAAGAATGCCACAGGTTAAAGGTCCTTACTTGACCAGTCAACAATGTTGTGCTGAGTTAGCCTGTTCTGCTCGTGTGAGTTTTCCCCGGGTTATCCATTTCCTCCCAGAGTCCAAAAATATGCAATATGAGTAAATTGACCATTCCAAATTGGCACCATAGATGAGCTCCTAGTAAGCAGTATATCTCTCTATAGCTATCCCCATAATCTGTCATTAGCCATTAACAAATCGGGGTAGTTCTCGAGATCTATCTGAGCTCAAACTCCCCTCCCGCTCTTCTAGCAGGAGGAAGCCCATGGCTTGAGGATCCTATATGCTCAGGGACAGCATGCCAAACACGCTTTATAATCAATCATCAGCTAAGTGTGAACTCTTGAACCAACAACTATACAAGTGTCTTCATGACTATACATAAAAAAGTGGAAAAATATCTTATGGAAATATCAGTTTGCAACATCAAGCTGTTTTAAATGTCTGAAAATCAATGGAAATTAATGAGGCTGGAAGTATCGAGCCGAAATATTCCAATGGCCGTGTCCGCTCGTACCTGAAGAGTAAGGTCACTATGGGATTCAGATTATTCAACCCACAAATGTTGGCCATGCTTAACCCATGCTCACATAGAAACCATGCAGCCCTGGTATAATCCATACGGAACCCATATATCAATGTTGGCTGGGTATAACGAGTAAATCAAAAGTTATTTGCTCTTTTTACATAATATGTTGGTATACATTGTAGAAGAATGCACAAAAAATTCTATAAATATTTCCCAATTTCATAATAATACTCACATGTCCGGAGTCGTCTTCACCTCAAGAAGAAGTGTTAATATTATAGTTAAATTATGACCAAAACAGCAACCTCTGAACGCACCTTTATATATGCCTGCTGGTGTTTTACTAATCATTATCTAGCATTGAGTATTCATTTAACCGTTTGGTTGGACAAGAAAAGAAACACATTCACTTGAAGTTTGTTGCAGGTTGTTCACAATTTTAAAAGAACAGAAATGTATGTCTTCATAAGTTTGCATTTGAAGAAATAGAAATTTCTAGTTGCTAAATATTACCTTAGGTAAATAATATTACCTGATATTGAATGTTTAAATATTCTGTCACTTAAAATTATGTTGGTTAGAATGTGGACACTACTATTACTTCCTCTTTAAGGTCTCAAAACTTCTGGTAGTACCTAGAATAGCAAAGTCAAGTAAAGGAGGTCGAGCCTTCTCATTTATGGCTCCTAAACTCTGGAATAGCCTTCCTGATAACGTCCGAGGCTCAGACACACTCTCCCAATTCAAAACTAGATTAAAGACCTATCTGTTCAGTAAAGCATACACTCAGTGCACCACTTAGGGGGCTTCCACACAGGTTCTGCATCTTGTTTATATACACTATGAACAGCAGCTACGCTAATTATTCTCTTTATTCTCCATTTCCGATTCGATCCAAGACCAACGACGAGATGATCCCAAGGTTTCCATATCCTGGACCAGGCCGTATCCTGAGCAGCTACTGGGGTGGTCATGGAGGAGTGGAGAACATGAGACTGATTCCTGTGACGCTCCAGAGACAGACGAGTCTTCGCTGAGGCCAGCTTCCAGCCTCCGCCACTGAGAGTACAGCTCTGCACAAACGTTTGGCCAGCGGAGAAATTAAAATGATCGTGCCCAACTGAGTCTGGTTTCTCTCAAGGTTTTTTTCGTCACTTCCGCCATTTAGTGAAGTTTTTTTTCCCTCTCCGCTGTCGCCACTGGCTTGCATGGTTCAGGATCTGTAGAGCTGCGCATCGTTGGATTTGCTCTTCAGTGTTTGGACTCTCAGTAGTGATTATTAACCACACTGAACTGAGCTAAACTGAACTGAACTTAAACACTACAAACTGAACTACACTGTTCCTATTTACTGTGACCTTTTATGTGAAGCTGCTTTGACACAATCTACATTGTATAAGCGCTATACAAATAAAGGTGAATTGAATTGAATATTTATGTGGCAAAATGAATCAAACACACTAAGAAACAGAAAGGAAATGAACTTTACACAGATATAAATGAATTAGATAAGGCATTAAAAACATTAAACAAACATCAGCCAGCAAAAACTCAATGGTGCCAATCGAAACATCAGTACTCATGAGGTTTCTCAGTCCTATATGCTAAACTTGCAGTTAATGTGTGGCAAATATATGGCAATAAAGTCGTTTTTCTGGAAAAATTTGCAAACCCAGGAAATATCCTTATGTTTGGCCATGTATAATGCTTTTCTTTACAGTTTAATGTATTCATTTTCAGCTTATTCCCTTTATTTATCAGTGGTCGCCACAGCGGATTGAACCGCCAACTTATCCAGCATATGTTTTATGCAACGGATGCCCTTCCAGCCACAACCCATTACTGGAAAACACCCATACACTTTCGCAATCTCACTCATACACTGACCAATTTAGCTTATTCAATTCCTCTATAGCGCATGTGTTTAGACTGGGAGAAACCAGAGCACCCGGAGGAAACCCACGCCAAGATAACATGCAAACTCTACACAGAAACACCAGCTAACCAGCTGGGGCTCGAACCAGTGACCTTCTTGCTGTGGTATGACAGTGTTAACCACTGAGCCACCATTTACAATAGAATATCTACAACTTTAAAGTTTTAAAATTGTTCAGTTGTTGTGTATGCTAATATAGTTATTAGGACTAAATAGTAATCAAATCCAAATCACTGTGCGCTTCAGCTGGACCCATGAAGTCTTTTGCTGAAATCATTTTGTTCTCCACTCACTCACTTTCCTTTGTCATTCCCTGCTTTATCAGGGGTTGCCACAGCAGAATGAACCTCCAGTTACTCTTTCAATTGTTTTACCGGATGTCCTTCCAGCCATAACTAAGCATTGTGAATAAAACCCTCACACACTGCAGCCAATTTAGTACATCCAGTTCACCTATCCTGGATGGCTTTGGACTGTGTTGGAGACCGGAGCACCTGGAGGAAACCCACGCAAACATGGGAAGAACATGCATACTCCACACAAAAAAAGAGCTCTTGGTTCAGCTGGGACCTGAACCTGTGACCATTTTGCTGTGAGGTGGTCAGGGCTTAATTTGTGCTGGAACAAGCCGGATGCAGATCCGGCACGTCTGAAATCTGCACCCAATGCTCCATATCATACCCCTCCACCCCATGCTCTTCACTGTTGTCGAACTATCAACTTTACTAGTCACCTGATGGATCTGATGCATGCAAGCAAGGTGGCTTTCCATGTTGAAGTGTCTTTCCACACCAAAAAATTGGGAACTTTTAATAAAATGGTATATCAAATGCTATGGTTGCATCCAAAAGCTCTTAAATGCCGCCTTCAGAGGCAGCATTCCAGGACAAGAAGGCACAACATAGGCTCATTCTGAAAACGTAGCCCTATATACATTTCTGGAGATCAAATTATGTAGCCAGAAGTACCTATGGCTGCATTTCGCCTTTAAAAGAAACGCTATGGTGTGGTATGATGCCGTTCCTTTTCGAGGTTACCAGCTGACCACTTTCCTCCATGTGGACGGCTTTCCTGCTATAACCTGTTAGTCCGCTTAGCTCACCATGTACGTCGAAGGACTTGAGATGCAGAGAGGAGGTGACCAAGACGACAGTGTTCGAGTCTGGTGAGGAACGGTTCCAGAAAGTGGGTAAGACAAAAACAGAACCCGAAAAATAAAATAAACAAGTAAATAACAGGGTGAGAATGTAAAATCTAAAAACGTGGTAAAAATCAAAGGGCTTTTCTTTTTCTGGATTGCTTTCTAAATCTGTCAGTTGGGTTTAGGGAAGTGGGTGGGCGGGTCAATCTGTGCTTTTGAAAATACTATTGGTTGGGTTTAAGGAAGGAGGGGATTTGGGTTTAGGGATTTGCGACAAACACGGGAAGGTGATGTGACACTCTCTACATGTAGCGAACCATTGAGCGAAACAGTTGGCAAAATGGGAAAATGTAAGTCGCATACTTCTGTTTAGAGAAAGCCCAGTTTAAACAGTGGCTGAAACCTATCGCTGAAAACAACCACGTAATTTATTCTTTCTAGTTTTGTTTCTTCCGAATGGTTGTGCTCCATTGATTTATTTAACTACAACTGTTTAGGGTTTGATACTGATTAAAACTTGAAGTGGCGATGAGGTCTTAAAATATTCCGAGAAGGTCTTTAAAAAGTCTTAAAAAGGTATTGAAATTAGCTTTAGGATTCCTGCATATACCCTGCAAAAACCATACACAGCGACCTCTGGTGGATTTGCAAAAACTGCAAAAAAACGTACCTCCTGGGACGAATTTGGCGGTTCCCGGAAATGTATATAGAGGCACATTTTCTGAATGAGCCTGGGTTGGGAAGGCATCAAGGCACCTGTCTCGGGAAATTCCTTTATCTAATCAAATTTTGAAGGCATCATAGATGTGACCTTCACTACCTGTGGTATTCTGACAATTAAAGGAATATGGCTCCATGAAGCACCACTTGGATGTCAGTTTGTTATCTCCGTTATCACCAGAGCTCTTTCTGTTTTGTTGTACATGATTGAAACTTTATGCTGCCTCTGGTGTCCTTGCCTGATAGGGCAGTTAGGCAAAAAGACAGCAGCCTAAGCTTCCGGATGCAGCAAACAGTTGTATATTAGAGAACATAGTTTACCTCAAATAGATTTATTAACAAATACAAACTGTGGGTCATGAAGCAGCGTAAAGAGTGCTCTGGCTGTGTTGTTTCTTTATGGCATGTAGTTCTCCAGCGATTACCATGCCAATAATGTCCGCTGAAATCCCTGGAGTTACACCGCGATGTAGCTCACTGCTATCCTTCAGTGTTGTGTTTTTCTCTTTCATCAGTTTTTGATCCATCAGGATGGTGCATTTCTGGAGAGCGAAGTTCAATTTCATTTTGTTTACTGGCCATTTGCTGTAATGCTTTGACCTCTTCTTTGATGAACTGCTTGCGCAGCAGCACAATGACTGCAATGATGAAGAAGTAGGAACATCCACTTAAAGCTGTGGTCAGACTCAAGAAGATGACTCTGAAAATAGAAGACAAATATTTGTATGTTAACACAATGTCGTTCCCCTTTCCAAGGTGCCTGCTCTGCATAAGCAGGTTTGAACTTTGGAAACACCTCTGGATGATGCATGTTTGAAATCATTCCTATTGCTGGATTTCACAACATAGTGTGATACAGTACGAGAGATGTCACACTCAGGGAACTATAAATACCTGAACCAAGCAATGATAGCTTCTGTATCTTCAGCAATCATTCTGTGTAAAATTGTTTGTCTATTTGGAGTTGCACATTCTCATGGTCTGGTTCCCACTTGCACTGAAGCCAAGACTGAACGTTAAAGCACCATCTTTATCATTTGCTCTGCTCCTGCTTGGGCTGGGATTTTCAATCTCATTCAAGCTGAGGTTAAGCAGTGGCTTATATTGAAGGTAACGCACTCAAGGACTCTCATGATTTGGGTCCCACTTGCACTGAAGCCGAAAGGCAGGTTAGCTCATGGGGATTGCATTCTTGGTATGGGCATTCCAACTTGCGCTGAGGCCTAGTGGAGGTGAGGATCACAAGAATCGAGGAAGGATATAATATGGGTTAAGAGATGGGTAATGCTCCTCTCTGTTGTTGTTATAAGTATGCTCTGTGGTTTCTTCCAACCAAAGTTAAGTCTTGTCTCAGGGGTGGATGTGTTAAGCACAGAGGTGGGTTATTGAGGAGTCATCACCTTTTTTTCTGCTTATGAAATGATTGCAGAGGTTTTCATTTCATTCAAAATAAATGTACAAATACACCAAGTTGTGCATAACGGAATGAATATATATACATTTATTTACTATATCACTTTTTAAAATGTATCTCTCAATCTTTTATTTAGGCATTAGGTCCCAAACTAGTTCTGAAAGTAGACTGTATACAGGGCCGGAGCAAGCTGAACTGCCGCTCTAGGCAAAGGACGATCATACCGCCCTCAACCCGAAAGTGAAAACAAAAGTGACCCGTTAGCAAAGTGAAGAACGGAGGGGGGTGGGGGGGTGGTGGGGGGTGAGTGTCGCGGATAAAAATTAAAGACTGGGGGGGGGGGGGGGGGCGTCACGAATATAACTGAAGACGCGGGTAGTGAGCGAGGTACCGCGGACGCCCTCCTCTCTATTCTGCTGCCCTAGGCGCGGATATAACTGCTGAGGACGCGGGTGGTGAGAGAGGTGCCGCGGATGCCACCCTCTCTATTCTGCTGCCCGAGGTGCGGATATAACTGCTGAGGACGCGGGTGGTGAGGAAGGTGTCACGGACACCACCCTATCTACTCTGCCTAGGTCGCCTCTATGGACGCGCCGGCCCTGACTGTATACCATATGTAACATCATTAAGCATAAGTAAAGCAGTTTGGCAGCAGATCAGATGCGTGTTTGACTTTATAAATAAATAAATAAATGAAGGGAATGTTGCTATTCAAACATCCTACAAAGACACCTCGTTTTCAGACTGCATTCACAGTCAAAACCTTATATAAAAATGGTAGGTCTGAAGACCCTCATGATTCTCCAAGACAGCCACTTTAAAGGCAAACAGTTCACACCTCATCATGGGCTATTTGTTTTCCTTCAGTGCCCTTATAGACCCAGACTGCCCACACTATCACCTTTAACATGTTGGGGTGCAGGTTGAGTGGCTCTGATATGTTAACTCTAAAGTGAAATGGGGCTTCAGAAGGACACTTTTCAATGAGGACCTTCTAAATGTTGTGGGTCTGAGGACCTTCATTATCTTGAGAAAGATCTCAGGAAAGTAATTCTGTTGTCAGTGACAGAGTGACTATCAGTGTAATGCATTGCTCTGCTTTTTTCCTTCGTAAGCATGACTTGTAGTGTACAACGGTTGGACAATGAAACTGAAATGCCTGGTTTTAGACCACAATAATTCATTAGTATCAGGTCATCTTGCAAATTACAGATACAAGTCCTGCACAGTGGCCAAAGGGATTTTATGCCATTGTTCTTGCAGAATAGTGACCAGGTCTCTACTTGATGCTAGTGGAGGAAAACGTTTCTTGACTTGCTCCTTCAAAACACCCCAAAGTGGCTCAATAATATCTAGTTCTGGTGATTGTGCAGGCCATGGGAGATGTTCAACTTCACTGTCATGTTCTTCAAACCCCTCTGTCACCAGTCCTACTGTGTGCATTGATGCATTATCATCCTGATAAACAGCACCACCTTCAGGATACAATGTTTGAACCATTGGGTGTACATGGTCCTCCAGAATAGTTTGCTAGTACTTGGCAATGACGCGCCCATCTAGCACAAGTATTGGGTCTAGGGAATGCTATGATATTGCAGCCCAAACCATCACTGATCCACTCCCATGCTTCACTCTAGGCATGCAACAATCTGGGTGCTACGCTTCTTTGGGGCTTCTCCACACCGTAACTCTCCCGGATTTGGAAAAAACAGTGAAGGTGGACTCATCAGAAAACATCACATGTTTCACATTGTACGCAGTCTAAGATTTTCGATGTCGGCATCACCGAAACCAACATTTGACATTGGCACAAGTGACCTAATGAACAGTTCTGGTGGAAACAGGAGAGTTGAGGTGCACATTTAATTCTGCAGTGAGTTGGGCAGCTGTGGTTTTATGTTTTTTTGAACAATACTTTCAGACAGCTCCTCTTGAATCCACAGTTACTCCTGTTGGATGTGGTTATTCCTTGGTATAAGGACTCAACCAGAGGTGGTTCAACTGGTTTGGTAGAGGGTCAGCCAGGCAGATCTAGTTTTGACTTGAGAGATGATCACCTGTCCACTCTGAAACTCTCAAATACACGAAGCGGAGAAAGCCTTTCTGTACCCTAGAACAAGGTACATCGGCAAGGTCTCCACTAAAGTGACGTGCCCTGTGATAATTGAGGCCTTCTGTGGAACTGTGGTTCCCTGAGAATTAAAGAGATGCTGTGTCATTAGCAACTTGCTTCAACATACCAGAAACTATTGCTGCTTGGTTCTGGTATGCTTTATAGTTTCCAGGGTGTGGCATCTCGCCCAATACACCTGTAGATTGATTGTGTCATTACTTCTGACAGAGCGCAAGTTCCCTCTCAGAGACCATGGTTACATGCACTAACTGAGACTATTTCAAAGACATTTTTCAAGGGATTAAATCAGTCATGTTTATAAAATATCATACACACCTGTACATATTTGAGTCGTATATCCGACAGGCTCCTCTACCACCGCATTTCCTCAATCCCCATTTTAGACATGTTGAGTCAATGAGAGCTCCGAAATATATTGGAGCAGGAATACCACCTCCAGGAAAAAAAGTTGACATTAATATAGCACATACCTATATTTTGCATAATTTGCATAATTCATAATATACAGTAAGTACTACTTAGCTCATTATTAATGACTTCTTGTGTTAATAGATAAATATCCAAATTCTTCTTGTACCTAGTGTTCGCATCACAAGAGTCTGAATTCCCAATGCCAGAGACTTCAGTTCAGGTGCAATACATCTGGGAACATATTTAATATACAGTGAAAATATAACGGAGACAAACATGACATTTAGAAAATGTCCGTAAACACACAGTCTTTCAAAAAAATGACCATTACCCTTTCTTTTGGACACCAGTGGTCACCAAACTTGGTCCTGGAGGGCCGGTGTCCTGCAGATTTTAGCTCCAACCCTAATCAAACACACCTGAACAAGCTAATCAAGGTCTTACTAGGTGTACTTGAAACATCCAGGCAGGTGTGTTAAGGCAAGTTGGAGCTAAATCCTGCAGGGACACCGGCCCTCCAGGACCGAGATTGGTGACCCCTGGTCTACCCTATAGTTAATATCATATTTTAACTGTGTGTATATATCTTTTCATTCGTGATTCTTTGCTAAAAGCAAACGTTTACTCAGAGTTACGGATGTTTCTTTGTTTCATTTCTTTAGTTTTATTTTATTTTTATTTTTTGTTTTATTGTGCATTTTGTTTTGCCTCCTTGCATTGTTTTTTTTTGTTAATGTTTTGTTTTACTTCGTTTTTGCTACTGTCTGATTAATTGGTTTGATTTGTTTCATTTATGTATTTGTTTAAATTTATTTGTTCAAAGGCACCTTTCAGTGAAGTCAACTAACTAACTCTGTCTATAAACCTGAACTCAGAGTTTCCCTCCTCAGAGTAACTCGACTCTTATGAAATACAACTATTT